>NW_024068295.1:0-50272 GCF_009389715.1 Phoenix dactylifera
TCTCAATATCACTGAAACTTCTTTCAGTGAACTGAAACGATTTCAGTTCTACTCTTAGGGTTCACACCAAGTGAATATCTGAACCTCTTGGTGCAGTTAGCGTATGATACAGTCCCTCTATCATGGATCTCAACATGACGGAGGTTATGGATATCTGGTCAAACCCCATCGTCTGTCATATGTCAAATTTATATGACTTCCAGTTCGAGATATGGAAAACACTTTTTCCAAAATACTTGGCCAAGAATTTATCGAAGTCAGTCTCATAAATTACATAGGATCACTCCTAATCTATCAAAGGTCGATAGATCCCATCTAGATGCAACCCAATTCCAAAATGAACCTACTGCAGCCAATTCGCACTACAAGGACCCGAATGACTAGGGCCCAAGTTCACATGCTTGTCAAACTACAGCAACTTCACAGTAAATAGCTGAGGCATCGCAGGTCAAAGGATCAGTCATACAACTGCAGCATAAGTAGTCACTGACGAGTGGATAGACATCCATGTAACTACTATCTTTGATCACGCTCATTACCTTGTTCTCTAACAAGTACTTGCATAATCACTCCAGTGTCTCTACACCGTGGACTCGAGACTCGTCCATCTGACTAAGTGATCTGTGCACTAATCTCAGCGGATCGATCATCGTCCCTCGTGATGGATCCATCGATCAGGAGCATTTAGAAATTAATCTCTAATGACACATGCCTCAAATTCTCAACTCCTTGAAATTATGTGTCATCATCTATTTATTTCTTGGACGATTCATGGACACATACAAACATGAATGAAAAATAAATTGCCCAATCTTATTTATTAATAAGTGTCAAATTACAAATTTATGCCCCAGATTACAAATATGCGTCAGCCACGTTGGCTTCTAGGGCATACTTTTAACAATCTTCCACTTGCACTAAAGCCAATCAGACATATATTTAAGTCTCAATTTTTCAAGATGGACTTCTAATTTCTTCTGACTCAGCTGCTTAGTGAATGGGTCCGCCACGTTATCAGTGGAGTCTACTCTCTGCATCTCTACATATTTCTTTTCGAGGTAGTCGCGAATTAGATGAAATCGCCGTTCTATGTGCTTGGACTTCTGGTGAGACCTCGGCTCCTTAGCCAGTGCTATGGCGCCGTTGTTGTCGTAGAAAAGGGTTATGGCATCTGATGACATGACTCCTAGCTCTTCGATAAACTTTTTGTACCAGAACGCTTCCTTCGTAGCATCCGATGCAGCAATGTACTCTGCTTCCATGGTAAAATCTGCAATAATCGGTTGCTTGGAACTCTTTCAATTTACCGATCCTCCATTGCATAAGAATACATATCCTGATGTAGACTTTCTATCATCAGGATCAGTCATGAAGTCTGAATCAGTATATCCTTCTACCTTTAACTCTGTGCCTCCCCAAAGACCAAAAATAGATCCTTAGTCCTTCTCAAGTACTTAAGAATATTTTTTACAGCTATCCAGTGCTCCTCGCCTGAATTTGACTGATATCTGCTGGTGACACTCACAGCATATGCTATATCAGGTCGAGTACATAGCATGGCATACATAAGACTCCCCATTGCCGATGCATAAGGGATCCTACTCATGTTGAATCTCTTCAGATGTTTTGGGGTACATCCTTTTGGAGAGATTTATCCCATGCCTTAGGGGTAACAATCCCCTCTTAGAGTTTTCCATGCTGAACCTCTTCAACACTTCCTCTATGTACATTTTCTGTGATAGGCCAAGCATCCTCTTAGATCTATCTCTATAGACCTTAATCCCCAAAATATAAGATGCTTCACCTAGATCTTTCATGGAGAACTTCTTAGACAGCCATAACTTGACCGATGTGAGCATGGGAATATCATTCCCAATTAGGAGTATATCATCCACGTACAATACGAGGAATACTATAGCCCTCCCACTGATCTTTTTGTACACACATGGTTCCTCTTCGTTCTTGATGAAATCAAACGATTTGATCACATCATCGAAACGAGTGTTCCAACTCCGAGATGCTTGCTTTAGTCCATAAATGGATCTTTGCAGCTTGCAGACCTTGTGATCACCATCACTGGAAGTGAAACCCTGAGGCTGTTCCATATAGATATCTTCCTCAAGATATCCATTAAGAAAAGCAGTTTTCACATCCATCTGCCATATCTCATAATCATGATAAGCTGCAATAGCAAGCAACGTTCGAATGGACTTCAGCATGGCTACCAGTGAAAAGGTATCTTGATAGTCAATGCCTTCGCGCTAACTATAACATTTTGCCACCAACCTTGCCTTATAGGTCTCTACCTTGCCATCCGAACCCATTTTCCTTTTGTAGATCCATTTATACCCAATAGGTACTATACCTTCAGGTGGATCTACTAAGGTCCATGCTTGGTTGGAATGCATGGAGTCTATTTCTGACTTCATCGCATCCATCCATTTTTCGAAGTCGATGTCTAACATCGCTTCGTTGTAGGTCTTGGGATCATTACTATGATCTCTTTCTCCCATGAGGAACTCTTCCTTTATTTTCTCTGTAAGTATACCTAAGTATCTTTCAGGAGGATGGGAGATCCTACTGGATCTATGAAGTGGACGAGGTTCTTCATGTATTGGCTTAATGTGAATAGGTTCACTAGGCTCAATTGCTTGTTGCTCTTCAGAGATTTTCTCTTTGAGCTCAATTTTTCTCCCACTACCTCTATCAAGGATAAACTGTTTTTCCAAGAAGATGGCATGTCGGCTTACAAACACTTTGTGATCTTCTAGGATGTAAAAATTGTATCCTAACGACTCTTTAGGATATCTAATGAAACCAGCACCAATTGTCCTAGACTCTAACTTGTCCGCCTGTTGTCGCTTGACTTGGGCTGGACATCCCCAAATCTTGAGATAACCAAGACTTGGTTTCTTACCATGCCATATCTCATACGGTGTGGTAGGAACGGACTTAGAGGAAACTCTATTCAATATATAGATAGTTGTAAGTAGGGCATCTTCCCATAAGAATAAGGGTAAGTCAGTGAAGCTCATCATGGACCTGACCATATCCAATAGGGTTCGATTCCTCCTTTCTGACACTCCGTTGAGTTGAGATGTTCCAGGAGGTGTCCATTGGGAAACTATACTATTTTGTTTGAGATAATCGCGAAACTCTCCACTAAGGTATTCTCTTTCTCGATCTGATCGAAGAACCTTAATGAGTTTTCCTGTCTGTTTTTCTACTTCAAATCTGAATTCTTTGAACCTTTCAAATGCTTCAGATTTATGTCTCATAAGATAGACATAACCATATGTTGCCTAGAGATGGTCACCCAAGAGGGGGGTGAATTGGGTGTTTTAAAAACTTTTGACTAATTAAAAAATAAAACACACGAATATATGCACTAACGTAAAGAAGGAAGAATGAGAAAGGTCAATCGCAAACACAAGGTTTTATAGTGGTTCGGAGCTTCCACTGCTCCTACATCCACTCTCCAAATCACCTTTGGGAATTTCCACTATAATCCACGATTACAGTACGGTAGTTTTGCGAGTTCACTACCCAACTCGTTGTTTTACACCGGGCTCACAACAAACCCAAAACCCCCAATTTCACTTAGGCTTGGGACGCCTTTCCCTTGTTCCAAGTCCCTTGACTGGAACAAGCACCGCAATGAAAGAGTTTACAAAAGAAAATAAAAGCTCTAAAAAGCAAATATAACAATTATGAACAATTGAACCCGGAAGAATCGTTTTGCCGTTGGAAGCGTGGGAGATATTGATTCTTCCGATGTGGAGCGCGTAGGATTGAGTGTGAGCTTTGAATCCCAAGTGCACGAGAGTGGTTGAGCTTGAAATCACTTGGAAAGCTTGAAAACACTTGATTTCTTCACTTGAATGCACTCACTCCCTTGAACTTTTCTTTCTTACTTCTCTCTTGAATGATCTAGCTTTTGGTTGGTGAAGAGTTGTTGAGAAGCACTTAAGAGGTCCCTTTTATAGCCCAAAAAGCAAATATAGCCGTTAGAGACAAAGAAAGAAGGATTTGAAATTCAAACCAAATCTGAAAAGCTGTCAGTCGCGTTCCAGTCGCTCCGGGGACGTCTCCGCTTCAACGGGAGACGTCTCGGCTACAAGATTTTACTTTTTCCATTGTCTGGGGTCGACTCGGCACTTTCAGGGGATGTCTCGGCTTGTTTGCACTTTTTGAATGGGGACGACTCCGCTGATCTGGGGACGACTCCGCTTCTTTATCTCCGAAGAACATGTCCTCTGGAATTTCCTGAGAGAGTCGACTCCGCTTCTTCAGGGGACGTCTCGAGTTGTCTGCACTTTATGCATGGGGACGACTCCGCTGTCTCAGGGTCGACTCCACTTCCTTATTACCAAAAAACTATTCTCTGGAAAACCCTGAGAGAGCCGTCTCCGCTATCTTGGGGACGACTCGGGAAGTCTCCTTTTTACTTGCGGGGACGACTCGGCTTACTGTGGGGACGTCTCGCGCATATCTCTTGAAAACTGCCTTTCTGCCGCCACTGAGAGAGTCAACTCCGCTACTGAGAGAGTCGACTCCGCTAACGCGGGGACGACTCGGCAGGTGTCGGGGACGTCTCCAAGTGTGCCGGTTCTTCCTGTTTGTGCCAGAGACGTCTCTGAAACTATCCGGAGACGTCTCGGCTGTCCCTGATCTGTTTTCTTTAACTCAAAATATTCTTCAATAAATTCATAAAAATTATGGGAACTTGCCTAGACATTTCTTAACAATATTCTTAATAAAACACATGAATTTCTCAATTAAATTGTTAAGATATAATGGAATTTTACTCTAGTGTTTTGTATTCATCAAAATCTATTAGGGGGTCAACAATCTCCCCCTTTTTGATGATGACAAAACACTGAGTATATGCAAAATTTGAGATTTAAACATATACACAGTATTTGATCAGATGTACAAGTATAATGTTTTGATTAGAACTAGATACAATGTGCATCACTCAAGGTATTCAATTTTCAGTTCTTTTCTTGTGCATAAGATTGATCTTTATAGTTCTTAAATGATTTTAGCATATCAACTGAATTTGAATCAAGTTAAAATGAAGTATTGATGCTGAGGATAATTGAAAGCTAGATCTTTTTGACTCTCCCTTTTTTTTCCAGAAGGGCAATTATCTTAAGGTCAATATTCTTCAATTTTATCTTTTCTAAATCAACTTTGGAGTATGATTATAAATTTTGCATTCCATGTTCAATATCCATATATATAACTGCTCCCCCCTTTCAATATCTACTCCCCCTTTTTGTCATCAACAATGAAGGGGACAAATTATCTCTATATTCAATATATTCAGTGTTCATTTTACTCCCCCTTTGATATTTAGGTTGTGCTCCCCCTGTTTCAGATGCTTTGATACGTTGTGCCAAATCTGAATACTTAATGTATGTTATGAGATTCTTATGACACATCAAGAGGCACATTCACATTCATAGAAACACATACATAGAGTTGGCAATGTACACAGTTTTCAAAAGGGATTGTATTCATGTATCATTGTGAACCTTTGAAGTCAGTACATAGTCAAAAAGAAGAAATCATTACAAGTATTGATTTCTAATACAAAAGTGTTTCAAAATAGCCAAGGATTTACAAAAAGAAGATCCTACAAGATATCCATCATCGGCGACGTTGCTCATGGCCCCTACCAGCTGTATTTTGTTCATAAACTTTACAAGCTGCATCTATGAATGTATTGATGGAATCCATGAGGGTCTTAAATTGATCTCCCTACAAGCTACAACTAAGGTGCTCACATTGCCATCTGGTTTTGTTAGCTCTTTAAGACTCTTGGAAATGCTCTTCAAGCTGTCCTTGAGCTCTAATGATCTGATGGTTTGGGTGGCACCCACACCAATTATTTCTTGTGTTGTAGCTTCAATTTGACTTCTAATATCCTTCATCTCTTGTAGAAGCCCTTCATGTGAAGCTCTGATGGGGGCCAACTCTGTGGAGATCATGGATCTCATCTCCTCCCTCATCTGCTGGCAAATGGCAGATGCTAAGGTGCGCATCTGATCCTCTGACAGAAAGGAGGGCCCACTAACTGGAGGAGGTGGTGGCATGGATGTGGAAGGTCCAGCTGAGCTGGAGGGAATATCAGGGATATCCATGTGGCTAGGTGGAGGAGAGTGATGGTCAGACTCATGATGTGGGATCTCAGGCTCTAGGATTTGGGTTTTTCTCTTTGGTACCTTGACCCACGATCCATCTATCTTATAAAATTCCATTCTTCTCATTGTGCCCTCATTGTAATAGTCGGTGTTTCTCAAGGGCTTTGCAGGTTCATTTGTTGGAATGGGAACCTTGAAGTGTTTAAAGATTAAGGTAAAGATCATGCCATAGGGTATACTAAACCTAGAATACCTATGACATAGGGCAATGTAATTTAGCATGAGTCTAGGGAGGTTTAGAGGGATCCCTAGTAGGATGTGGTGCATTATAACTAAGTCTCGCTCCGAAACAAAATCGAAGCGACCGGTTTTAGGAAATAGGACCCGGTTGACAATACTTAAAGTCTCATCTCTGCATTTAGGTCCTGGGAATTGACAACATCAAGAGGGCCGCAGTCCTCTCTTCCTAAAAGTAAATTTAGGGCTGACTCCCTTTGGGGATGTGAGGTTGGAGCCTCACCGTCCCTAGAAATTTGTAGGACAGTGGATAGGACATCTTCATTGACTTCTACTAATGTCCCTTGGACATATCCAGTGTACCCTAGGTCCCCTAAGGCCATATTGCTAAAAAGTTCTCTAACTAGGCCGGGGTAGGTCAAGGTATTTAGGGTACAAAGGTGCTCCCACCCTTGGGCTCGGAGTCTCTCTCCAATAGAGAACCCCTCATGATCTAAAAAGGAGAAATCTATGTACCTTCCTGTCGTGACTGTGCGATTTGCACAGAAAATAGTCGTGGTTGGCGGAGCAACCGGAGGAGACGGCGCGGAGGGTTCTTCCCGTCGTTCCTCACCGTCGGCCGCTACCCTAGGTCGCCTTCCACGGGTCGTCCTAGCCTTCTTTGGTGCCATGGATGCTAGGGTTTGTGATGTAGAGCAAATGGAGGCTAGGATTTGAGGTGGAGAGCAAATGGAGGCTAGGGTTTTTCGTTTTGGTCGGGAATGAAGGAGAAAGCTCGAGTCGGCTCGAGCGATTTCGACCTATTTAAAAAGCCCTCATTCGGTCCCCGAGACGTCTCCGCGACTAAGGCGAGACGTCTCCCCTGGGGGGACGTCTCTGCGATTTGCCAGAGACGTCTCCGGCACTGAAAAATTTCAGACTGTATTCTATCTTCTCCCAATTTCTGTTAAATCATCCTAATCAACATGATCTCTTTTGATAAACTTAGAGTGAATTTGTTTGTGATCCTCCCCCTTAATGATACATCCTATAATAATTTGATAATGATTTTTGAATTATTAATATTGAAATGAGGAGTGTTTGACCAAATTTCGAATACCTATGAAATAGGCTCTGAAAATATCTCCATGAAGAGTCCAAGGGAGGGTAACCATCCTCCGGAAAGTCAAACAGTTCGTCATTTAGCTTACATGAATTCATGTTTTCACTTATGTTTACCTTGAGGTTGATTACTAGTTCGCGCAGCAAACAATGCAATACAAGTTCAATTCATTTGCTAGGATCATACAAGCTCAAAGCATTCCTTAAGAAATTGAATCTTTCTTTACAAAGGGGCTTTGTAAAGATATCAGCTAATTGATTTTCAGTACATACATATTCAATCATCACATCATTTTTCAGCACATGATCCCTAATAAAATGATGCCTAATCTCTATATGCTTTGACTTAGAGTGTTGGACAGGATTTTTTGTTAAGTTAATTGCACTTGTATTATCACACTTAATTGGTATATTATCCATTTTGATACCGAAGTCTTCAAGTTGTTGCTTAATCCAAAGAACTTGGGCACAACAGCTTCCAGCTGCAATGTACTCAGCCTCAGCTGTGGACAAGGCAACTGAATTTTGTTTCTTGCTAAACCAAGAAACCAAATTAGCACCCAAGAATTGACATGTGCCACTTGTGCTTTTTCTGTCGAGTTTGCACCCGGCAAAATCAGCATCAGAATAAGCAATTAAATTTATGTCAGATTGTTTAGAATACCATAAGCCTACATTAGATGTCCCTACTAGATATCTAAAAATTCTCTTAACAGCTTGCAAGTGTGATTCCTTAGGACATGCTTGGTATCTAGCACACATACGAACACTAAATAATATATCTGGTCTACTAGCAGTAAGGTAAAGTAAAGAGCCTATCATACCTCTGTATAATTTGCAGTCTATACTTTTACCTTTTTCATCTTTGTCAAGCTTGCAACTTGAGCCCATGGGTGTGCTGATTTCTTTTGCATCCTTCATCTTGAATTTCTCCAACATTTCTTTGATATACTTGGTCTGACTGATGAAGATGCCTTCCTCTGATTGTTTTATTTGCAGCCCAAGGAAGAAATTGAGCTCACCCATCATGCTCATTTCAAATTCTCCCTGCATAAGCTTGGCAAACTCTTGACAAAGACTATCATTAGTAGCACCAAAAATTATATCATCTACATAAATTTGTACAAGCAATAAGTCACTTCCTTTTCTTTTAATAAAGAGGGTTTTGTCTACATTTCCTCTCTTAAATTTGTTCTCAATTAGGAAATTACTTAATCTTTCATACCATGCCCTAGGAGCTTGCTTAAGTCCATACAATGCTTTATGCAATTTATACACATAATCTGGATGTAAGTGATTTTCAAAACCTGGAGGTTGTCCTACATAAACTTCCTCCATTATATAGCCATTTAAGAATGCACTTTTTACATCCATTTGATAGAGTTTAAAATCCATGAAGCATGCATATGCTAAAAGCAGTCTAATAGCCTCTAACCTGGCAACAGGAGCAAAAGTTTCATCAAAATCTATTCCTTCCTCCTGATTTTATCCTTTGGCCACTAGCCTAGCTTTGTTTCTTATTACTATCCCATCTTCATCTAGTTTATTTCTATATACCCATTTGGTGCCTATAATTGAAACATTAGGGGGTCTTTTCATTAGAGTCCAAACTTCATTTCTTTCGAATTGGTTTAATTCCTCTTGCATAGCATTCATCCAATTATCATCTTTTTCAGCTTCTTCTAGTGATTTAGGCTCTATTTGTGAAACGAAAGCAAGATAATTACTAGTGCTTCTTAAAGAGGATCTAGTTCTTATACCTTGTGACGGATCACCAAGGATTAGATCCTTTGGATGACCATGTGCATACCTCCATTCTTTAGGAAGATCTTGATTTCTTGATGGAGGTTGATCTTCTTCATCTCGCTGATTTGTATCTTCTTTGATCTCATCCTCATGTTGTTTGTCTTGAGTGGAGAGTTCCTTCATTTGGTCTTCAAGTATACCTACATCACCATCTTCTTCTTTTCTAGAAGAATCTCCATTAGTTTCATCAAAGACAACATGAATGGATTCTTCAACAACGAGAGTTCTCTTGTTGAAGACCCTGTATGCTCTACTAGATGAGGAGTAACCTAAGAAGATCCCCTCATCTGATTTAGCACTAAATTTATTGAGATTGTCCTTTCCATTGTTCAAAATAAAGCATCGACAACCGAAAACATGAAAATAACTTATATTTGGTTTCTTACCTTTTATCAACTCATACGGTGTTTTCTTTAAGATGGATCTAACTAAAGCACGATTTATGATATAACATGAAGTATTTATTGCTTCAGCCCAAAAATACTTTGGTAGATCCGATTCGCACAACATGGTACGAGCCATATCTGCTAGTGTGCGATTCTTCCTTTCTACCACCCCATTTTGTTGGGGTGTCCTAGGTGCCGAGAAGTTGTGATTGATACCATTTTCTTCACAAAATTTTTCAAAATACTGATTTTCAAACTCGGTACCATGATCACTCCTAATTGCTTTTAGTTTAAGATTGAGTTCATTTGAAACCCTATTATGAAACTTGATAAAAGCGGGAAAGGACTCATCTTTGTGTGCAAGAAATGAAACCCATGTAAAACGTGAAAAATCATCAACAATTACAAGACCAAATTTCTTACCCCCTAGACTAGCAGTTCTAGTGGGTCCAAACAAATCCATGTGAATTAGTTCTAAGGGTTTTGATGTTGAAACTATGTTCTTAGACTTGAAAGAACTTCTTGTTTGTTTCCCTAATTGACATGCAGCACAGATTTTATTCTTTTCAAAGTCTATTTTTGGTAGACCTTTGACTAGATCCTTTGTAATTAATTTTGAGATTAAATCCATGCTAGCATGCCCTAACCTACGATGCCATAACCAACTAGTCTCATTGACTTTGGGATTCATGGCTACAAGACATTGGCCATCCTTCATGGTGAGATCATCAAGATCTACCATGTAAACATTTCCATGCCTATGTCCTGTGAGTATGATCTCATTGTCAAATGGACTACTAATTATGCATAGTGATGATTCAAATGATACTTTAAAGCCCTTGTCACAAAATTGACTTATACTTAACAAATTATGTTTTAGTCCATTAACTAACAATACATTGTCAATAAATGAGGAGGGTGATATGGAGATTTTACCAACACCAATAATTCGGCCTTTAGCATTGTCTCCAAATGTGACTACTCCTCCTTCTTTTGATTCCAAGGTGACGAAGAGACTCTTGTCACCGGTCATATGCCTTGAGCAACCACTATCAAGATACCACATTCTCTTTTTATTTCCGGCTGCAAGGCATACCTGCAAAATGATCATGTGAAGCTCTTAGGTACCCAAGTTTTCTTGGGTCCTTCGTGGTTAGTGTAGTTGGTTCCCTTAGGCACCCATACTTTAGTTATGCTTTTAGCTTTTACAAATGTATTCTTGTTAGTTTGGATTTTTCTTTGAATACAAGAGTAGGCTTTATGTCCATTCTTTTCACAAAGAAAGCATGTTGGTTTTTCAGTTTTTACGTCTTTTGCTTTTACAAAGAAATTCTTTAGATACTTTTGTTGCTCATTAGTTTTATATCCTAATCCGGCTTTATTAAAAACAGCTCTTTGATTTGAAAGAATAAGATTTAATTTTTCAGAGCTTTGTGTAAATTTTTCAACAATTGGTTTGTATTTATGTACCTCATTCTTAAGATTCAAATTTTCTTTGACTAGTTCTTCCTTATCCTTTTTAAGAGATTTAACATTTTGTGCAAGTGAGGTATTATTATCGAGTAGGGATTTTACTTTTAGATTTAATTCCTTAATTAGTGTTTTTGCCTTTTCATTTTCAATGCTCAGTTTTGAATTTTTGATTTCTAGGTTAGTAGTGTCAATATTTTTAATGCTCTCCTTTTCAATTAATAAGTTTTCAATATTTTCCTTTAGTTTTTGATTGGAGGCTTTTAATTCTTTATTCTTTGCTCCTAACATACTACAATCACCCATAAGTTCTTGAAAAGCCTCATATAATTCTTCTAAAGTAAAATTTATGGTTGGGTTTTGACATACCTCGTCGTCTTCGAACGCCATGAAGCATAGATTGGCGGTCTCTTCCTTCTCTTCCTTGGAGGATGATGTGTCACTATCATCCCATGTTGCCTTCAATGCCTTCTTCTTCTTCTTTACAAAATACTTCTTTTGTTGAGGGCATTCGGAACGAATATGTCCCGGTCTCTTGCAATCATAGCATACGATTGGGTCTCTTTCTTTTTCCTTTTCTTTTTTCCAATCATTTCTCCCTCCAAATTTCTTTCTTGGGAAGGGTTTCTTTCTTCTCATGAATTTTTTAAACTTCCTTACTATTAAACCCAAGTCCTCATCTTGACTTTCTTCTTCACTCTCACTGCTCTCTTCTTCACATACACTTGAGGTAGCCTTGAGTGCGATTGTCTTTTTCTTTGGCAACTCTTCTTCATGCTGCTTCATCGTGAGCTCATGCGTCATCAATGAGCCCAAGAGTTGTTCTAGCCCCAAAGTGTTGAGGTCTTTGGCTTCTACAATCGCCGTGACCTTTGCTTCCCATGCTTTTGGCAGTGACCTGAGAATTTTACTCACAAGTTCGGGGTTAGTGTAAGATTTGCCCAAGCTTTTTAGGCCATTAATAATTTTGGTAAAACGTGTAAACATGCATGTGATGGTTTCATTAGGTTCCATGGTTGCCCAGATAGACAACCCAAGAGGGGGGGGGGGGGGTGAATTGGGTTTTTAAATTAACTTGAAAATTTAAAACTTTGTGGATGATTAATTTAAAACTATAGCAAGTTGTTTAATTAAAGCTAAGTGCTGTGAGTAGTGTCCGGGGAAGAAGATGAGAGACAATGCACTACAAACACAAAGTTTTATAGTGGTTCGGAGCTAACCCTTGCTCCTACGTCCACTCCCCAAGTCTCACTTGGAAATTTCACTATAACCCCCTTGGATTACAGCCGGTTGTTTTGCAAGCTCACAACCAAACTTGTTGTTTTACGAGCTCACAACGAACTCGGTCGGTTTTCCCAGGCTCACCGACTAGAACCAAACCCCGATTGTTTTTCCGGGCTCACAATCAAACCCTTACACACGTTGGTTTTAACTTGGCTCACCAACCAACCTTAAACCCCTTGATTCAATCCCCCGATTGAATCAAGTAAATACAAGAGATAGAAGAAAACAGAAAATAGCTTCTCAAAAAGCAGATTTAAAACAATATAATCGTAAAGGAGTTAGAAGCCCTCAAACGCTTTTAAGCTGGTGAAGAGGTATGGCTTCTGGAACTCCGGTCTCCTCTTGAAAGAGTGGTCGACTTGAATGCAGGAGGAGGAAGCTTTGATTGTTGGGAAGAAGTTGTTGGAGCAGTAAATGCAGATCTCCCCTTTTTCGTTTAAGAGCACTTGGAGAGCTTGAAAACTTGAATGCTTGGAGTGGAATGTCTATCTTCTGCCTTGCTACAGTCCTCTGTGGCTATTTAAGCCAACCCCCACGGAAACTAGCCGTTACTCTGCTTTTTCTGGCCGTTCTGCACACTCTGCGCAGCCTGACAATATGACCGTTGGTGGGTTGGAGTCGACTCGCGCGATCAGGAGTCGACTCGGCTGTAGCAGGAGTCGACTCACGCTTTTCCGGAGTCGACTCGGCAACTGTTCCAAATTTGAATTAAAGTTGCCGTCTTGACTGGGAGTCGACTCGTCTTGACCTAGAGTCGACTCGCCAACTTCTGGAGCTGACGTGGCAATTTTAGAGTCGGCTCATCCACTGAAGTCCGTGGATCCAAATTTGAATTTTGTCCACTCGAGTCGACTCAACTGTCCTGGGAGTCGACTCGAATCTCAGAGCCCGAACTCCCGATTCTCTGTCTTTTGGCTCATCCAGTCTTGGAGTCGACTTGAACTTCCTTGGAGTCGACTCGGCTCTCAGTTTCCGAAAGTTGGTCTTCTGCCTTTTGACGTGAAGCTTGTCTCGGAGTCGACTCGAGCTGTCTGTGAGTCGACTCGAATCTCAGAGGCAGTAACATGGTCTTCTGTCTGTTGATGGTCGCTCAGTCTCGGAGTCGACTCGCGTACTGCGGGAGTCGACTCGAATCTCAGAGTCCGAAAACTGCTCTCTGACTTTTCTTTGTGTTTCTCTTGGAGTCGACTCTTACTACCCTGGAGTCGACTCGTTGAACATTGGAGTCGACTCGCGCACTTCGGGAGTCGACTCGTTGACAGTTTCTGAGTTGAAGCTTTCTGTCCTTCTGTCTGTTCTCAGTCGGAGTCGACTCGTACTGATCTGGAGTCGACTCGAGCTCGTGCCAGTGAACTTGATACGCTTGGAGTCGACTCGTGATATTCGGGAGTCGACTCGAGTCTCAGACATTGGTTCATGCAGACTTCTTAACTTATCCAAAATACTATGAACCAAGTCTAGAAACACTTGGACAGGATTTTTACTGAAACACTCAATTGAATTCATTAGTAATCACAAGATATACTCAAATGCTTTGAGCTCATCAAAATCAAATGGGGTTTTAATCAATCACTCCACAATCTCCCCCTTTTTGATGATGACAAAACTTTGAGTATATGTAAAATGAATTGCTCATAAAACAATGAAGTAAAATCCATAAATGAATTCAAATGTCTGATAATTTAATTTATCTAAGTTTGAAAGGAGTGAAACATTAAATTTCGGAGTTAAAGCTCCCCCTTTCATTTGGAATTATATAAGCCTTCATATTATGCAATCAATTGTTCGGCTTATATGTCATTAATGATTTAGCTTGATTAAAATTCAGATTCTCCCCCTCAACATATGCATTCAACTATGTTTTGATTCTCTGAATTTTCTTTTAATGCTTTGAAGTTTTTGAACTGAATTTTATCTTTTTAGAGGAAAAATCTGTCAATTTGTTCTTGAGTAGGATTCAGCTAATCTCCGAATATCCCTTGAATAGATTCTGGAGATTACTCCATTAGGAGCCCCAAAAGAGAGATAATGAGCCTCGAGGTACCGAATCCACTTAGAACAAATTTGTGTGTGTTATTAAGAGTTTATCTTTTTATTTATTTCCATTGATTTCTTTTACATATTTTTTCATATTTCTCCCCCTTTTTGTCATCATACCAAAAAGGAGGTAATCACACACAATCAATGGCACAACCAATCATCAAATGGCACATAATTGAAGATAAAATGTCTACTCATTGTATTGATATGAATGTGAATACATGTGAGAATACAATAAGTAAAGCAAAGCAAGACAAAACACAACTCAAACACATCTATGTCCTCATCGAGGATGAAGCTCCCCCTCTCGAGGATGCATCTCCTCCTCTGGAGGGTGTGGCTCCTCCTCTCGAGGATGTGGCACCTCCTCTGGAGGATGGTGCTCCTCCTCTCAATCGGCTCTGCTCCATGAGGAGGGTGACTGCATCTGTCACATGTCCGAGCTGCGTGATAATAGACATGGTGGCTCTGCTATGTGTAGTGGAGAGCTCTGTCACCGACGCCTGAAGCCCAGTCACCGATGTCTGTAGTGCGTCCAGCTTGTCGATGAGTACATTCGACAAGCGCTCGGCCCCCTCGGTGGTGGTGTGCATGTCACGACCTATCTCCTCTCGCATCTGTCGAGTGGAGCTCGTGACCTCACTCATGCTGTGGAACTGGGCCTGGACCAAACTCCGGATATTGTAGATCTCTTCCCGTACATGAGCCGTCATGTCAGTCACGACTGTCAAGGAAGGGACCAGGGCAGAGGAAGTGGGCGCGGAAGAGGGAGCAGGCACCGAGCCGCGGATCTCCCGAAGCAGCTCGTCCTTCAGATCTCGGACGATCTCCTGCCGCAGCTCCCGGAGCTGCTCTGTATCAATACGGACCTCCATAGATGGTGGAACTGAGGAGGAAGGTCCGGCAGAGGTGGTAGGAGCAGGAGGAGTGGATGGGAGGTCTGGATGGTCTGGAAGGTCTGGGTAGTCTGAATCTGGCTCAGGACTGGGTGATGGTCTGGTGGTCTGAGCAGTGAGAGTGGACTTCCTAACCCAGATCCCTTCTCTCTTCCGAAACCCCATCCTGTGCATAGTCCCCGTACATAAGCGATCAGTCCATCGCAAGGCACGAGAGGGTTCCCTCTCAGGAATGGAAATCTCGTACTGCCTAAAAAGAAGAGTGAATAACATCCCGTATGGGAGTGAGAGCCTAGGTCTATCTAGGGGCTCACACATATACCTATAAATGAGCTTTGGGAAGTTGATCGGGGTGTCCTGAAGGATATAAGACATAATAGCTAAGTCCCTCTCATTCACAAAATCAAATCTCCCTGTCTTAGGGAAGATGGACCTGGACAGAATGCTCAAAAGGATTCTCACTTCAATAGGAAGTGAGCTAGCAGATACCTCATCTAGGGGGGACTGAGGTGGATGCCCTAAGACGACCGTAAGGGCCGCAACTCTATCCTCAGGGTGTGCGGGAGCCACCCCTACTAATGGAAGGTGAAGGATATGGGCAATGAGGTCCTCTGTGACACGCAACGGGACACCTACTACCGTGCCCTCGATACCTCCATCTCCCCGATGGACGGTACTGTAAAACTCTTGAACTAGGCCAGGATAGGTGGGAAGGTCCAAGGTGAGGAAGTACTCTAGGCCCTGGGCTCTAAGCCTATCGCCTATGGTGAACCCCTCCCGGGAGAGATAGTCGAAATCGACAAACCTCCCGGAGGTGACGGCCTTCCCGGCCAACGGCCTAACGAGAACCACCCTAGGCGGGGAACGATCCGGAGGTGGTTGCCTCGCGGGATCGTGCCGCACCTTGGAGCGCCGCTCGGGACCGGCCTCGGGACGGGACCTCTTCCTAACGACGGTCTTACGAGGCATCTTGACCTAAACGGGAAGAAAAATACCTAGAGGACGGTGAAGGACCGACAGAGGAAGCTCGGGACGGACCGGAAATGACCTAGGAACGGACGGAAACTCAATGTCCGGCGAAGAATCGACGGGAAAAGGGCTTGGAGACGATCGGGGATGACCTAGGAGTCGGCTCTAGGGCTTTGTGAACAGTGGCGGCTTGAGGAAAAGTGTTTGCGAAACGACAACCCTAGGGTTAAAAAGTCGGATCCCGACTGCGAGTCGACTCCCCTGAGTCGCGAGTCGACTCGACCTCGAGTCGACTCCAGAATATGCGCGAGTCGACTCTCTGTTAGCGCATGTAGACTTCGTGTCGACTCCCGACATTGTGCGAGTCGACTCCCCCTTAGGAGCCGGCTCTGAAACTTACTCGAGTCGTCTCTAACCTTGGCACGCACCTAAAAACCATGCCATAATCGTGCCAAATGAGGAAAAATCAGCTAATTAAGGACTGATTTGATGATCACTGTATAAAAACTCTATTTTAACCTCATTCTAATCATCAAAATCAATTAATCTAGTGAAAAACTCCCACTAGGATGGATCAATCACTCCTAATCCCCTTCTAAGCACACTAAACCTCTCTTCACTTAGGGGTTTTGTAAAAATGTCTGCTAATTGATTATCAGTACACACAAATTAGAGTGACACATCACCATTCAATACATGATCTCTTATGAAGTGATGTCTTATCTCAATGTGTTTAGTTCTTGAGTGTTGAATTGGATTTTTAGTGAGATTTATGGCACTTGTGTTATCACAATTAATGGGGATTTTATCTTGTTTAATGCCATAATCTTCTAATTGTTGTTTAATCCATAAGATTTGAGCACAACAACTCCCGGCTGCAACATATTCAGCTTCTGCAGTGGATAATGCAACCGAGTTTTATTTCTTGCTAAACCATGAGATTAGGTTTTCTCCTAGAAATTGACAGGACCCGCTGGTACTTTTTCTATCCAGCTTACATCCAGCGAAGTCTGAATCTGTGTACCCTATTAAGTTTAGGCTAGATTCTTTAGAGTACCACAACCCTATGTTCTTAGTTCCAATTAAGTATTTAAAGATTCTCTTAACTGCAGCTAGGTGTGATTCTTTAGGATTAGCCTGATATCTAGCACACATGCACACACTAAACATAATATCAGGCCTACTTGCAGTAAGATACAGTAAAGAACCTATCATACCTCTATAAAGTTTTTGATCTACAGATTTATCCGATTCATCTTGGTCTAACTTGCATGATGAGCTCATGGGGGTGCTGATTGACTTGTTTCCCTCCATATCAAACTTCTTGAGCATCTCCTTGATATATTTTGCTTGATTGATGAAGATGCCTCCTTCAGATTGTTTGATTTGAAGCCCGAGGAAGTAGTTCAGCTCTCCCATCATGCTCATCTCAAACTCACTCTGCATCAAATCAGCAAATTCCTCGCAGAGGCGATTGTTAGTAGCACCAAAAATGATATCATCAACATAAATCTGTACTAATAACATATCCTTATTTTTCTTTTTCAGAAATAATGTTGTATCTACATTTTCCTTAGAGAATTCATGTTCTAATAGGAATTTACTAAGTCTCTCATACCATGCTCTAGGTGCTTGTTTTAGTCCATAAAGTGCTTTGTTCAGTTTATACACATGATTAGGGTATTGATGATTTTCAAAACCAGGAGGTTGTTCTACATACACCTCCTCATTAATAAACCCATTTAGAAAAGCACTCTTTACATCCATTTGATATAGTTTGAAGTCCTTAGAGCATGCATATGCTAATAGAAGTCTAATTGCCTCAAGTCTAGTTACGGGAGCAAAGGTTTCATCAAAATCTATGCCTTCTTCTTGATTATAACCCTTTGCTACTAGTCTAGCCTTATTCCTTATAACAATTCTATTTTCATCTAGCTTATTTTTATATATCCATTTAGTACCTATAATTGGATATTCAAAAGGTCTCTCCACTAGATCCCAAACCTTGTTTCTAGTAAATTGATTTAGTTCTTCTTGCATTGCATTTATCCAATTTACATCATTTTCGGCTTCTTCTATATGTTTGGGCTCAAAGTGTGAAACAAAAGCTAGATGATTATTCAAATTCCTAAGGGATGCTCTAGTCCTAACCGGTTGTGATGGATCATCTAGAATTAGTTCCTTAGGATGCCCGTGAGCATACCTCCAAGCTTTAGCTAGCCCATGATCCACTATAGGCTCTTGGTTTGACGATTCTCCTTCAATCAACTTTTGATTATCATCTTGTAATCCCATCTCATCTATCTTTTCTTCAAGTATTTCAATATCATCATCAAAATTAACCTTCTTACTAGATGAGATGTCACTAGAGTCATCAAAAACAACATGTATAGATTCTTCTATAACTAGGGTTCTTTTATTAAAGATTCTATAGGCTTTACTAGTTGTAGAATAACCTAGGAATATTCCTTCATCAGATTTAGGATCAAATTTCCCTAGATTATCTTTCCCATTATTATGTACAAAACACCTACATCCAAAAACATGAAAATAGTTAACTTTTGGTTTTCTGTTTTTTCACAGTTCATAAGGTGTTTTCTTTATAATGGGTCTTAATAAAACTCTATTTAATATATGGCAAGAAGTATTAATGGCTTCTCCCCAAAAGTACTTAGGGAGGTTACTTTCACATAACATCGTTCTAGCCATTTCCTCTAGAGTTCTATTCTTCCTTTCCACAACTCCATTTTGTTGTGGTGTCCTAGGTGCAGAAAAATTATGGGTTATCCCCTTTTTACTACAAAATTCGTCAAATAATTGATTTTCGAATTCGGTACCATGGTCACTTCTAATGGCTATGACTGAAGACTCTCTAGCATTTGTTACTTCCTTATGGAATTTTTTAAACATAGAAAATGCTTGATCCTTATGTGCTAGGAACATGACCCATGTGTACCTAGAGTAATCATCTACTATAACAAGACCATATTTATTTCCACCTAGACTTGTTGTTCTAGTTGGACCAAATAGGTCCATGTGTAATAATTCTAGAGACCTAGAGGTAGAGACACATTTTATGGATTTAAAGGAGTTCCTAGATTGTTTGCCAAATTGACATGCTTCACATATTTTGTTCTTTTCAAATTTTAATTTTGGCAAACCTATCACGGAGTCTCTTTTAACTAATTTAGTTATTGTGTCCATGCTTGCATGACCTAACTTACGGTGCCATAACCAACTAGCATCATTATCTTTAGTTTCATTTACAACTAGACATTGGTTATGTTTTGCAAGATCTTCTAGGTCTACAACATATACATTTCCACGTCTAATCCCTTTAAAAACTAAGCTATTATCATTAGGATTTGTTATAATACATAGTGATGGTTTAAACATAACATCATATCCTTTATCACATAATTGACTGATGCTTAACAAGTTATGCTTAAGACCATCAACATATCTGACATTATCTATAAAAGTAGAAGGGGTGATTTGAACTTTACCAATACCAATGATGTGACCTTGGTTGTTGTCTCCAAACGTCACAGCACCTCCCTTCTTAGCTTCAAGGGTAAAAAATTGGTCTTTATCACCCGTCATGTGCCTTGAGCAGCCACTATCCAAATACCAGCAATTTTTGTTGACCTTGGCTGCAAGACACTCCTACACAAGCAAATCATGTCATCTTAGGTACCCAAGTTTTCTTGGGTCCTTCATGGTTAGTCAAGTTGGTTCCTTTTGGAACCCATACCCTTTTAATCTTTCTTTTAGTTTTTCTTTTCCTATAGTCACATGCATTTGCCTTATGTCCTATATTTCCACAACAAAAACAGATCATTTTCTTAGTTTTATTTTTCCCAGCTTTGACAAAGAAGTTACTAAGAAGTTTTTGTTTATTTTTCGGTTTATACCCTAAACCCGCTTTATTAAATACGGCTCGTTGACTGTTAAGTATCATGTTTAACTTTTCAGAACTATATGTGAATTTTTCAACTAAGGGTTTGTATTTGTTAAGTTCTTTAGTTAATGTTTGATTTTCGGCTTTTAGATCATTTAGTTCTTTTGTTAGATCCTTGTTTAAGACTTGTTTATGGTTTTTGAGTTCTGAAAGTTCCTTAGTTAGTTTTTCATTATCTTTAGTTAAGGTATTAGTTTTCTTAATTAAGAGTTGGTTGCTTGTCTTAAGTTCTAGATTTTCTTTGGTAATAGCATCTTTATCCTTAATTAAAGAATCATACTTACGGATATAAGTTTGGTTAGTTACTTTTAGTTCCCTGTTTTTAACATTAACATCCTTATATTCAATCATTAGTTCGTTAAACGCATCATAAAGTTCATCAAATGAAAAATCATAGTGCGTATCAGAAGTTACCTCATTTTCGTTGGCCATGAAACAAAAATTGGCCTTCTCTTCTTGTTCTTCATCCGATGATGAGGATGATGCGTCGGAGTCCGATAGGGTGGTGACAAGGGCTTTCTTCTTCTTCTTGTACTTGCTGCTCTTCTTTAGTAAGGGACACTCAGCTCGGATGTGTCCCGGCTTTTTGCACTCATAGCACCCGATCCCCTCACTTTCCCTTTCCTTACCTTTGTCCTTGCGGTAGGAATTTGAGGGGCCTCTCCTTTGATGATAGGACTTCTTGTGGTTGATGAATTTCTTGAACTTGCGCACAAGAAGAGCCTCACCACCATCTTCCTCATCTTCTTCTTCTTCACTGCTGCTGCTGCAAGACAAGTCCTTGTTAGAAGAAGTAGATTTTAAAGCTATTACCTTTTTCTTATGGGAGGACTCTTCCTCGTTGTGTTGTTTCATGGTAAGCTCATGCGTCATAAGGGATCCAAGGAGCTCTTCAAGTGGAAGCTTGTTCAAGTCTTTAGCTTCTTGGATTGCCGTCACTTTAGCTTCCCACGACCTTGGTAGACACCGAAGGATTTTCCTGACAAGTTCACTGTTAGTATAGTTCTTGCCAAGGCTTTTTAGGCCATTGACAATATCAGTAAACCTAGTGAACATGCATGTAATTGTTTCGTTAGAGTCCATTTTAAATAGTTCATATTTATGAACCAAAATATTTATTTTGGACTCTTTCACTTGATTCGTGCCCTCATGGGTCACTTCAAGTCTGTCCCAAATATCTTTTGCAGAATTGCAAGTAGAGACCCTATTGAATTCATTACGGTCTAAGGCACAATAGAAGACATTCATTGCTTTAGAGTTTAATTGTGCCTTCCTCATGTCATGTTCATCCCAGTCCATTTCTAGTTTAGGTACCTTAACACCATCTACGTATATGGATGGGATGTAGGGCCCATTTACTACAATGGACCACATCTCATAGTCTTGGGCTTGGATGAATATTCTCATCCTAGCCTTCCAGTATGAGTAGTCAGATCCATTGAAGAAAGGGGGTCTTTGGGTGGACTGACCCTCAATGTGAGAAGATCCAAATGGGGTTGTCATTTTGATCTTTTAACTCTTGAGTGGAAGAGTTTTTGGCTCTGATACCACTTGTTGCCCAGATAGACAACCCAAGAGGGGGGGGTGAATTGGGTTTTTAAATTAACTTGAAAATTTAAAACTTTGTGGATGATTAATTTAAAACTATAGCAAGTTGTTTAATTAAAGCTAAGTGCTGTGAGTAGTGTCCGGGGAAGAAGATGAGAGACAATGCACTACAAACACAAAGTTTTATAGTGGTTCGGAGCTAACCCTTGCTCCTACGTCCACTCCCCAAGTCTCACTTGGGAATTTCACTATAACCCCCTTGGATTACAGCCGGTTGTTTTGCAAGCTCACAACCAAACTTGTTGTTTTACGAGCTCACAACGAACTCGGTCGGTTTTTCCAGGCTCACCGACTAGAACCAAACCCCGATTGTTTTTCCGGGCTCACAATCAAACCCTTACACACGTTGGTTTTAACTTGGCTCACCAACCAACCTTAAACCCCTTGATTCAATCTCCCGATTAAATCAAGTAAATACAAGAGATAGAAGAAAACAGAAAATAGCTTCTCAAAAAGCAGATTTAAAACAATATAATCGTAAAGGAGTTAGAAGCCCTCAAACGCTTTTAAGCTGGTGAAGAGGTATGGCTTCTGGAACTCCGGTCTCCTCTTGAAAGAGTGGTTGACTTGAATGCAGGAGGAGGAAGCTTTGATTGTTGGGAAGAAGTTGTTGGAGCAGTAAATGCAGATCTCCTCTTTTTCGTTTAAGAGCACTTGGAGAGCTTGAAAACTTGAATGCTTGGAGTGGAATGTCTATCTTCGGCCTTGCTACAGTCCTCTGTGGCTATTTAAGCCAACCCCCACGGAAACTAGCCGTTACTCTGCTTTTTCTGGCCGTTCTGCACACTCTGCGCAGCCTGACAATATGACCGTTGGTGGGTTGGAGTCGACTCGCGCGATCAGGAGTCGACTCGGCTGTAGCAGGAGTCGACTCACGCTTTTCCGGAGTCGACTCGGCAACTGTTCCAAATTTGAATTAAAGTTGCCGTCTTGACTGGGAGTCGACTCGTCTTGACCTGGAGTCGACTCGCCAACTTCTGGAGCTGACGTGGCAATTTTGGAGTCGGCTCATCCACTGAAGTCCGTGGATCCAAATTTGAATTTTGTCCACTCGAGTCGACTCGACTGTCCTGGGAGTCGACTCGAATCTCAGAGCCCGAACTCTCGATTCTCTGTCTTTTGGCTCATCCAGTCTTGGAGTCGACTCGAACTTCCTTGGAGTCGACTCGGCTCTCAGTTTCCGAAAGTTGGTCTTCTGCCTTTTGACGTGAAGCTTGTCTCGGAGTCGACTCGAGCTGTCTGTGAGTCGACTCGAATCTCAGAGGCAGTAACATGGTCTTCTGTCTGTTGATGGTCGCTCAGTCTCGGAGTCGACTCGCGTACTGCGGGAGTCGACTCGAATCTCAGAGTCCGAAAACTGCTCTCTGACTTTTCTTTGTGTTTCTCTTGGAGTCGACTCTTACTACCCTGGAGTCGACTCGTTGAACATTGGAGTCGACTCGCGCACTTCGGGAGTCGACTCGTTGACAGTTTCTGAGTTGAAGCTTTCTGTCCTTCTGTCTGTTCTCAGTCGGAGTCGACTCGTACTGATCTGGAGTCGACTCGAGCTCGTGCCAGTGAACTTGATACGCTTGGAGTCGACTCGTGATATTCGGGAGTCGACTCGAGTCTCAGACATTGGTTCATGCAGACTTCTTAACTTATCCAAAATACTATGAACCAAGTCTAGAAACACTTGGACAGGATTTTCACTGAAACACTCAATTGAATTCATTAGTAATCACAAGATATACTCAAATGCTTTGAGCTCATCAAAATCAAATGGGGTTTTAATCAATCACTCCACATCCATCTTAAACAATTCATATTTGTGAACTAGAATGTTCACTTTGGACTCTTTGACTTGATTTGTACCCTCGTGGGTAACTTCAAGCCTATCCCATATTTCCTTAGCGGAACTACATGTAGAGACTCTATTGAACTCATTTACATCTAAAGAACAAAATAGTGAGTTCATGGCTCTAGAATTGAGTTGAGCCATCCTATCATCATTCTCATCCCAATCCTCCTCAGGTTTGGGAACTCGAATGCCATTAACCACATGTGATGGTTCTTGTGGTCCCTTGACTATAACCCTCCACAAGGCATAGTCTTGTGCTTGAATGAAGATTCTCATTCTAGTCTTCCAATAGGTATAATTTGTCCCATTGAAGAGTGGAGGTCTATTGGTTGCTTGCCCCTCAGCAGGAACATTGTTAAAGGGTGTTGCCATCTAGATCTTTGGCTAAGACGGTTAGGTCTTTCAAGAAATACACAGAGCACCCGCTCTGATACCACTTGTTGCCCAGAGATGGTCACCCAAGAGGGGGGTGAATTGGGTGTTTTAAAAACTTTTGACTAATTAAAAAATAAAACACACGAATATATGCACTAACGTAAAGAAGGAAGAATGAGAAAGGTCAATCGCAAACACAAGGTTTTATAGTGGTTCGGAGCTTCCACTGCTCCTACATCCACTCCCCAAATCACCTTTGGGAATTTCCACTATAATCCACGATTACAGTACGGTAGTTTTGCGAGTTCACTACCCAACTCGTTGTTTTACACCGGGCTCACAACAAACCCAAAACCCCCAATTTCACTTAGGCTTGGGACGCCTTTCCCTTGTTCCAAGTCCCTTGACTGGAACAAGCACCGCAATGAAAGAGTTTACAAAAGAAAATAAAAGCTCTAAAAAGCAAATATAACAATTATGAACAATTGAACCCGGAAGAATCGTTTTGCCGTTGGAAGCGTGGGAGATATTGATTCTTCCGATGTGGAGCGCGTAGGATTGAGTGTGAGCTTTGAATCCCAAGTGCACGAGAGTGGTTGAGCTTGAAATCACTTGGGAAGCTTGAAAACACTTGATTTCTTCACTTGAATGCACTCACTCCCTTGAACTTTTCTTTCTTACTTCTCTCTTGAATGATCTAGCTTTTGGTTGGTGAAGAGTTGTTGAGAAGCACTTAAGAGGTCCCTTTTATAGCCCAAAAAGCAAATATAGCCGTTAGAGACAAAGAAAGAAGGATTTGAAATTCAAACCAAACCTGAAAAGCTGTCAGTCGCGTTCCAGTCGCTCCGGAGACGTCTCCGCTTCAACGGGAGACGTCTCGGCTACAAGATTTTACTTTTTCCATTGTCTGGGGTCGACTCGGCACTTTCAGGGGACGTCTCGGCTTGTTTGCACTTTTTGAATGGGGACGACTCCGCTGATCTGGGGACGACTCCGCTTCTTTATCTCCGAAGAACATGTCCTCTGGAATTTTCTGAGAGAGTCGACTCCGCTCCTTCAGGGGACGTCTCGGGTTGTCTGCACTTTATGCATGGGGACGACTCCGCTGTCTCAGGGTCGACTCCGCTTCCTTATTACCAAAAAACTATTCTCTGGAAAACCCTGAGAGAGCTGTCTCCGCTATCTTGGGGACGACTCGGGAAGTCTCCTTTTTACTTGCGGGGACGACTCGGCTTACTGTGGGGACGTCTCGCGCATATCTCTTGAAAACTGCCTTTCTGCCGCCACTGAGAGAGTCGACTCCGCTACTGAGAGAGTCGACTCCGCTAACGCGGGGACGACTCGGCAGGTGTCGGGGACGTCTCCAAGTGTGCCGGTTCTTCCTGTTTGTGCCAGAGACGTCTCTGAAACTATCCGGAGACGTCTCGGCTGTCCCTGATCTGTTTTCTTTAACTCAAAATATTCTTCAATAAATTCATAAAAATTATGGGAACTTGCCTAGACATTTCTTAACAATATTCTTAATAAAACACATGAATTCCTTAATTAAATTGTTAAGATATAATGGAATTTTACTCTAGTGTTTTGTATTCATCAAAATCTATTAGGGGGTCAACACCATACCGTGAGAAATCATCGGTAAAAGTAATAAAGTAGAAAAATTGACCCCTAGCTTGCACATCGAATGGGCCACACACATCAGTGTATACTAGGGCAAGTATTTCAGTGGACCTCTCCCCATGTCCTACAAAGGGTAATTTGACCATTTTTTCTTGAAGACAGGATTCACAAATCGGAAATGACTCAGAAGTCAATGAACTCAAAAGTTCATGTTTCTCCAATTTGTTAATTTTGTCTTCTTCTATATGACCAAGTCTGAGGTGCCATAAATACTTTTGATTTATCTCATCTCTAGATCTTTTAAATCTTATGGTACTCACTGTATGCTCAGATACGTTCACAGATACATCCATATGTAAGTGATAGAGACCGTCAATCATAAAACCACGTCCAAACAGTTTATTTCGTAAATAAATAGAAACGTAGTCTTTATTGAAATTGAATTCATAATGTTCCTGTGCTAGACAAGATATAGAAATCAGATTTCTGCTAGCACTAGGTACAAAATAACAATCTCTAAGTATCAAACTAAATCCTGACGGTAAATGCAAAGAAAATGTGCCTACAGTAACAGCAGCAACTCTTGCTCCATTGCCAATCCTTAGGGTTATCGCACCTTTCGTAAGCCTTCTACTTTTCTTTAGATCCTGGATGGTAGTGCACAAGTGAACACTAGAACCAAAGTCTATAACCCAACTGGAAATAGAAGAAACCATTAGATTAGTTTCAATAATGAGCATATTAGACATACCTTCAGAAGGCGTGTCACCCTTCTTGCTCTTTATGTTTTCCATGTAGATTGGACAGTTCCTCTTCCAATGGCCGTCTTCATTGCAATGGAAACATTTTCCTTTGGGTTCGGCCTTCTTCTTAGGAACTTTCTTCTTCGGCTTTTTCTCGGTCTTCTGTTTCTTCGCAGGCTTCTTCTTCTTCCCAGTAGACTTTCTCTTGGAAGTAGAAGCTAGCTGAGCAGCGAGAACTGTGCTTGTTGCCCAAGGTGACAAGCCAAGAGGGGGGGGGTGAATTGGTTTCTTCTAAATTTTGGTGCTTTAAACATTTTCTTACTTAAGTGCGGTGGATGCTTTCTTAAGCTATTTGAGTGAGTTAAACTAATGCAAGAGTAGAAGATGATGCAAGAGTAAATGAAAACACAAGCACAACACAAACACAACAATATATAGTGGTTCGGTGCTCTCCTTAGCACCTACGTCCACTCCCCAAGCGTTCCCTTGGGAATTCACTATAATCTCGCGGATTACAGTTGGATTGTTTTCCGGGCTCACAATCCAAAAACCTTTGTTGGTTTTACGGGCTCACCAACGAACCTATACACTTTGGTTTTCCGGGTTCACCAAAAACCTTTGTTGGTTTTACGGGCTCACCAACGAACCTATACACTTTGGTTTTCCGGGTTCACCAAAAACCTTTGTTGGTTTTACGGGCTCACCAACGAACCTATACAAAGTGTTTAATAAACAAAAGGAAAGATTCAAACTCCTAAATGAGCATATGAAACAATATAAGCTACAAGGAAGAGTTAGAAAGTATTTATCGCTTTGAAGTCGCTTTGCTCTTCTTTGTCAAGGATGCTTCACTCTTTAAGGGGGATGGAGCTCTTGATGCCTCTTTGAATCTGCTCAATCCCTTTCTTTGATTCTTGAATGAAGCTCTTGATGAAGAAGGTTAGGGCACTTTTGTATTCTTGGGTACTCTTTGATATTCCACTCAAAAGTTGTTCTCTCTGATGAATAGTGCCCCTTTAAATAGCTTCCCACCTTCTTAGGACAAGTCCCAATGGTTAGATTTGAAAAAATAGCCGTTACTCACCTTGGGAAGGACAAAAAGTACAGTTGCAGAACTAGCCGTTACTGTTCAGCCCGTGTTTGGGTCGGCTCAACCTGTCCTTGGGTCGACCCAACTTTGCCTTGGGTCGACTCAAACATTCCTTGGGTCGACCCTCTCAGAAACCACAGAAACTTCAATTTCAGCCTTCCTTCCCATGGGTCGACCCAACCATTCTTTGGGTCGACTCAAAGTCCACTTGGGTCGACTCAACTTCTTCTTGGGTCGACCCTCTCAGTAATTCCAGAGAGCATTCTTCAGTTGTGTTTTTGAGGTTCTTCAAGGTTGGGTCGACTCATGCTTACCTTGGGTCGACCCAACTCACTGTTCATTTGTGCCATTTTTGCAGGAGTGTGCCAAATGATTTCTTGATGTGCCGGGGTCGACCCAATCAACCTTTGGGTCGACTCAATCCACACTTTGCTGCATTCTCAAGGTTAGATTCATTCAAATGAACAAGGTCATGTATCTATTTTCAAATTAACCAAATATACTGAGAGTAATGAACTTATAAATGAAGTATCAACTTAACTTATAGCATGCTCTAGATAATTGCTTGTTAATCATCAAAATAACACTATCATCCTCAATCTCCCCCTTTTTGATGATTACAAAATAAAGAGTATAAGTCTATTGATACTTGTCTTTAAAATCAGTTTATAAAAGGGATTAAATTGCTGAATTTCAGCTTTTCATATATACTTGTGAAATCTCCCCCTATATCATTCAAATGTTGCCAATTTGACTTTTTGAATTGCTCCCCCTTTCATTTATAATTCATTAGCAATGAAACTTCAAAAATTTGAGATAAACTCTTAGTTTCAGGTTATGTATCGGGGTGCGAGAGGTGCGTGCCAAATTCTAAATTTATATGTGCTAAATTCTGAACTTTGATGGAAATCTTTGATTTAGTCAATTTCATTATTACAAATTGCTCCCCCTTAGATGTATAAGCTTTCTTATATGATTTTCAATTTGTTTGCCCATTTATTTCTCTTTTCTTTACATAACTTTTATCTTTATTTCTCCCCTTTTTGTTATATATCTTTACTTCTCCCAAAATTAATACTCTTTCTTTACTTAAATTGAATACTCTTTCTTTTCTTAATACTCTTTCTTTTCTTAAATACTCTTTCTTTTCTTAAATACTCTTTCTTTTCTTCTCCCCCTTTTTGTTATCATCAAAAATATATATATGGAAAAAGATGCAATAAATAATAAACTTCAAACTTCATTGATCAAAATAGGAACATTTTCATACATTCATGTTAAAAACAAAGACAGATACAATGTTCCTTAATCAAGATTTAAAGATACATAAGATAAAAACAAGATACATAGGAGAAAAGCAAGATACATGTGAGAACTAGATATCTAGCCTAGGCTCTAAACATAGACGCTAAGATCAGCCTAGGGGGAATCTAATGGCTGGGATCTAGTCCTCATCCTCCTAGCATACGTGGCGAGGGGAGGTCGAGCCTGGTGAGACTGTGTCTGGCGTGGAGCACGACGAGCGGGATGACTCTGTGCCGATATCTCTGACTCAGCAGCCTGTGGCACTGATGGTCCATGTGTCTCTCGCTCTCTCCGGAGTGCTCCTATCTGCTGCCTCAGATCACTGATCTCAGCAGACATGACATCCAACCGGGCGTCCAATCGGCTCGTGAGCCCGTCAGTAATAGTCCTCGCCTGAGCTGTCATGAGCTCTGTCATCCTGCTCCAGAAGTCATCCGTATCTGTCGGAGGAGCGGATGACGATGGTCCAGCCTCTGAGGGTGCAGTAGGATGATCCATAGGCTCCTCATCCTCATCCTCTGGTGCCTCTCCCTCTGGTGCCTCACCCTGAATGCCTGCACCGGTGTGAATCCACTGCCCGTTCACTTTCGCATATCCCATACGTATGAGTGTCCGTGCATTGTACGTGTCCGTGTGATGCAGACTCTTGGATGCCTCCTCCTCAAGAGGTAAACCATGCTGACGGAAGATCAATGTAAGTATCATACCATAAGGTAGTGATACCCTGTTGCTGCACATCACCTTCCTCATCTGCCTTAATATCATAGCCGGAAGATTTAGAGGAGTCCCCCGAATCATACACTCCATAACTGCTAGATCTCGCTCTGAGATGAGATCAAATCTCCCGGTCTTCGGAAATAAAATCCTATTTATCATATTGAGCAATAACCTCATCTCAGCGGAAAGAGAACTAGCTATTACTTTCTGAGAAAAATCGAAGTTCTCGTTTTCCATGATCAATTGCAGAGCTCTCATTTTGTCTTCTGGCCTCTCCGGAGTGGCTCCTATGCAGGGTAGGTGTAGTAACTCACTCAAGCTCTCCTCGGATACACGGATCCGAACCCCTCGAACTTCCGACACAAGCCCTCCCATACCAGTCTTGAGGAAGGCATAGAACTCTTGTACCAACCCGGGGTAGATGACCACATCTAGGGAGCAAAGATACTCCCAACCTTGTCTTTGGATCCATTCCCAAATCCGAAACCCTTCTTGATTGAAAAACTCCGAATGGATCCTTCTCCCGGTAGTAACCGGCCTCCCCGCAAATCTTGCAAGGATCACTGAGGGGGAAGGAGGAGGAGGGACCTCCGCACGTGCCTCACGTCTTGGAGACACGGGAGAAGGCTCGGTAGGGTGCCTTTCCTCTGGTTGGACCCGGGTCACTCTTCCGGATCTCTTGGCTACGGCTCGTTTGGGTCCCATTTCTCCAAGATCCTTAGGAAATCTACTGTTTGGAGGAGTTTAGTGGAGATTGGAGAGTGGGGGCTAGTCTTTTCGGAAGAAGACAAAGGGCAAACAGTGCCCTAGATGTGCTCTCGGGCCCCCTTTTAACAGTGGGGTCCCGACGTTGGGTCGAGTCAAGATTTTTCTTGGGTCGACTCAACGTTGGGTCGACCCATGTTCTGGGTTGGGTCGACCCAAGTGCAGAAATTTTCTTTTCTCTTCCTTTTTGCTTCTAAAAAATTTTCCTTGCTTCCAATCCTTATAAACTCTTTATGGAACAGTGATACATGAGTAAGAAATCTATAGATAACAAATTTGACTCATGTTTCATGGGATTTTTGAAATTAGAGGAATGTATCATGAGACTACTATCTCCCTTTTATATTTCTTTAATAAAAAGGATCACATATGCCTAATTTCCTCCTGAGCATACAGAATCTATCTTCACTCAATGGTTTGGTAAATATGTCGGCCAATTGTTTTTCCGTGCATATATGCTCAATACATACATTTCCATTTTGCACATAATCCCTAATAAAATGGTACCTTATTTCTATGTGTTTGGCTTTAGAGTGCTGAACTGGATTTTTAGTGAGATTGATAGCACTAGTATTATCACACTTAATAGGAATATTATCTAGTTTGACTCCATAGTCCTCTAGTTGTTGCTTGAGCCATAATACTTGAGCACAACAATTACCAGCAGCTATGTATTCAGCTTCAGCTGTGGACAGTGCCACTGAGTTCTGCTTCTTACTAAACGATGATACTAAGTTATTTCCTAAGAATTGACATGTGCCACTTGTGCTCTTCCTATCTAACTTGCATCCAGCAAAGTCAGCATCTGAATATGCAAGCAAATCTAGACAGGAGTCTCTCGAGTACCATAATCCAATGGTGGTAGTTCCTCTTAAGTATCTAAGGATTCTCTTAACAGCACTTAAATGTGACTCCTTAGGATCCGATTGGTATCTAGCACATATCCCTACACTAAATACAATGTCGGGTCTACTAGCAGTAAGATAGAGCAAGGATCCAATTATTCCTCTATAGAGCTTAATATCAACACTTTTCCCTTTTTCATCTTTGTCTAGCTTACTAGTAGGATTCATTGGAGTGCCAATTCCCTTATGATTTTCATTCCCAAACTTCTTCAGTATTTCCTTTGTATACTTAGTTTGATGAATGAAAATGCCTTCTTTGGTTTGTTTGATTTGTAATCCTAGAAAGAAGCTTAGTTCTCCCATCAAACTCATCTCAAATTCTCCATGCATTAAATCAGCGAATTCTTTGCATAGAGTATCATTAGTGGCACCAAAGATTATGTCATCTACATATATTTGCACCACTAATAGATTTTTGTCCTTTCTTTTGATGAATAAAGTTTTATCTACATTTCCTCTACAAAAATCGTTTTCAAGCAGAAATTTACTTAGTCGATCATACCAAGCCCTAGGTGCTTGCTTTAATCCATATAATGCCTTATGTAGTTTAAACACATGATTTGGCAATTCATGATTTTCAAATCCTGGAGGTTGTTCTACATATACTTCCTCCTCAATAATACCATTTAAGAATGCACTCTTCACATCCATTTGATATAATTTAAAATCCATGAAACATGCAAATGCTAGAAGCAATCTAATAGCCTCTAATCTAGCTACAGGAGCAAATGTCTCATCAAAATCTATTCCTTCTTCTTGATTGTATCTCTTAGCTACAAGTCTAGCCTTATTCCTTATAACTAATCCATTTTCATCTAATTTATTTCTAAATACCCATTTTGTTCCAATTACTGAATTATGCTTTGGTCTTTCAGTTAATGTCCATACATTACTTCTTTTAAATTGATTTAATTCCTCTTGCATGGCATTTATCCAGTTAGTATCTTTTTCAGCCTCTTCATAAGTTTTAGGTTCTAATTGTGAAACGAAAGCAAGATAATCATTTAAATTTCTAAGAGATGATCGAGTTCTTACCCCTTGAGATGGATCACCAATGATTAAGTCTTTAGGATGTCCATGTGCATACCTCCATTCTTTTGGCACGGCTTGGGGTTGTGGTGGCACGCAATCATCTCCCTTATCTTGATTTGGCATGTCATCAATTTTCAACTTTTCAAAGTCGATAATTCCTGTATCATCATCAATAGTATTTTCTTTCCTAGCAGACTCACTATCAGACTCATCAAATATAATATTGACTGACTCTTCTACTACTAAGGTTCTTTTGTTGAATACTCTGTATGCCTTGCTAGATGTGGAGTATCCTAAGAAGATACCTTCATCTGACTTGGCATCAAATTTACTTAAGTCCTCCTTGCCATTATTTAAGATAAAACATCTACATCCAAACACTTTAAAATATTTTGCAGTTGGTTTCTTATTCTTCCAAAGTTCATAAGGAGTTTTCTTAGTTATAGGTCGTATTAAAACTCGATTTAGAATATGGCAAGAGGTGTTTATAGCTTCAGCCCAAAAGTACTTTGGAAGATTTGACTCGCACAACATTGTGCGTGCCATTTCTGCCAATGTCCTATTTTTCCTTTCAACAACCCCATTTTGTTGAGGCGTTCTAGGTGCTAAAATTGATGTGATATTCCATTTTTAGTGCAAAATTCCTCGAAGTGTTGATTTTCAAATTCAGTACCATGATCACTTCGAATGGCTACTAAGGTGAGTTTCTTTTCATTTATGATTTTATTATATAGTTTCAAAAATTCTGAAAATGCTTCGTTCTTATGTGCCAAAAATGAAACCCATGTATACCTTGAAAAATCATCAACAATAACTAGTCCATATTTCTTTCCTCCTAGACTTGTAGTTCTAGTAGGTCCAAATAAATCCATGTGTATGAGTTCAAATGGTCTAGTTGTTGATACTACGTTTTTCGATTTGAAAGATGACTTAGTTTGTTTTCCCAATGAACATGGTCCACATATTTTGTCCTTTTCAAAAATCAATTTTGGCACATTCTTTATTAATTCCTTCTTAACTAGTTTTGATATTAATTCCATACTAGCATGTCCTAATCTTCGATGCCAAAGCCAACTAGTTTCAATTTTCTTTTCTTCATTAGTAATTAAGCATAAACCATTTTTCTTGCTTAACTCATGAAGATCTACTAAGTAAATATTTCTTTGCCTTTGTCCTACAAGTACAATGCTATTATCTTTAGAATTTGTGATTATGCATACAAATGCTTCAAATGTAACTTTAAATCCTTTATCACAAAATTGACTTATGCTAAGAAGGTTATGTTTCAAACCCTTAACTAATAAAACATTTTCTATAAAAATAGATGGAGCAATGAAAATTTTACCCTTTCCAATGATATACCCTTTACCATTGTCTCCATAGGTCACTACTCCACCTTTCTTTGGTTCCAAGGTGACAAATTGATCTTCGTCACCGGTCATGTGTCTTGAACAGCCACTATCTAGATACCATCGTTTTTCCATTTTATCAGCTGCAAGACACACCTCATCGTCATTGGCCATATGACATATTTGGGCCGTGTCTTGATGATCTTCGTCCTCCGAACTTGATTCCTCACTTTCACTCCAATCGGCCATAAAATTCTTCTTTTTCAACTTTCTTGCCATCCACTTCAAATCTGGGCAATCTATCATATAATGCCCGGGTTTGTTACACTCATAGCAAATGGGAGTCTCCTTTTCTTTTTCCTTATCCTTAACTTTTTTTTGCTTGAGTTACCTTTAAGAAAGGGTTTCTTTTTATGGAACTTATTCTTACCTCTCATGAATCTTCTGAATTTTCTCCCAAGCACTGCCATCCCTTCTTCATCAATATCTTCATCATCATCTGAATCTTCCGATTCAGTTTGTTGTCTAGGGGTGGTAGTCTTTAGGGCAATGGGTTTTCTTCTCTTGACCTCATCTTCTGAATTTTGCCTCATTGTCAACTCATGGGTCATGAGAGATCCTAGGAGCTCCTCTAACTGCAGTGTGTTGAGGTCCTTTGCCTCTTGAATAGCGGTTACCTTGGCCTCCCAATTCCTTGGTAGAGACCTGAGAATTTTACGCACCAAATCAGAGTTAGAATAAGACTTTCCTAAACTTTTAAGCCTATTTATAATATCAGTAAAACGAGTAAACATATCAGTTATGGACTCAGTAGATTCCATTTTAAACAGTTCATACTTGTGTACTAATATGTTTATCTTGGACTCCTTAACTTGATTGGTCCCTTCATGTGTGACCTCAAGTCTATCCCAAATTTCTTTGGCGGTGGTGCAAGTGGATATTCTATTAAATTCATTTACATCTAAAGAGCAGTAAAGTGTATTTACAGCTTTTGCATTTAACTGTGCTAATCTTCTATCACTTTCATTCCAATCCATTTCTGGTTTGGGTATGATAGTGCCATCTATGTTAAGTGTGGGTGTGTGAGGTCCTCTAGTGATGATTTGCCACAGTTCATAGTCCGAAGCTTGAATGAATATCCTCATTCTAGCTTTCCAATATGTGTAGTTTGTGCCATTAAATAGAGGTGGTCTATTTGTGGATTGTCCCTCACTCATTGCACATCCCACTTGGGTTGTCATGATCTTTAACTCTTGATTGTTAGATCAATGAGCACTATTAGAGCACCTCGCTCTGATACCACTTGTTGCCCAAGGTGACAAGCCAAGAGGGGGGGGGGTGAATTGGTTTCTTCTAAATTTTGGTGCTTTAAACGTTTTCTTACTTAAGTGCGGTGGATGCTTTCTTAAGCTATTTGAGTGAGTTAAACTAACGCAAGAGTAGAAGATGATGCAAGAGTAAATGAAAACACAAGCACAACACAAACACAACAATATATAGTGGTTCGGTGCTCTCCTTAGCACCTACGTCCACTCCCCAAGCGTTCCCTTGGGAATTCACTATAATCTCGCGGATTACAGTTGGATTGTTTTCCGGGCTCACAATCCAAAAACCTTTGTTGGTTTTACGGGCTCACCGACGAACCTATACACTTTGGTTTTTCGGGTTCACCAACAACCTTCGTTGGTTTTACGGGCTCACCAACGAACCTATACACTTTGGTTTTTCGGGTTCACCAAAAACCTTTGTTGGTTTTACGGGCTCACCAACGAACCTATACAAAGTGTTTAATAAACAAAAGGAAAGATTCAAACTCCTAAATGAGCATATGAAACAATATAAGCTACAAGGAAGAGTTAGAAAGTATTTATCGCTTTGAAGTCGCTTTTGTGGAGTGATCGATTAAAACCCCGTTTGATTTTGATGAGCTCAAAGCATTTGAGTATATCTTGTGATTACTAATGAATTCAATTGAGTGTTTCAGTGAAAATCCTGTCCAAGTGTCTCTAGACTTGGTTCATAGCATTTTGGATAAGTTAAGAAGTCCGCATGAACCAATGTCTGAGATACGAGTCGACTCCCGAGTTTCACGAGTCGACTCCAAGCGTATCAAGGTCACTGGCACGAGCTCGAGTCGACTCCTGATCAGTACGAGTCGACTCCGACTGAAAACAGACAGAAGGACAGAAGAGCAGTTTTTTGGGTCTGAGATTCGAGTCGACTCCAGTGGAATGCGAGTCGACTCCCAGCGGTACACACAGAAAAAGTCAGAGAGCGTTTTATGGACTCTGAGATTCGAGTCGACTCCAGTGGAACGCGAGTCGACTCCCAGCGGTACACAAAGAAAAAGTCAGAGAGCGTTTTATGGACTCTGAGATTCGAGTCGACTCCCGCAGTACGCGAGTCGACTCCGAGACTGTGCGACCATCGACAGACAGAAGACCATGTTACTGCCTCTGAGATTCGAGTCGACTCCCAGACAGCTCGAGTCGACTCCAAGACAAGCTTCACGTCAAAAGGCAGAAGACCAAATTTCGGAAACTGAGAGCCGAGTCGACTCCAAGGAAGTTCGAGTCGACTCCAAGACTGGATGAGCCAAAAGACAGAGAATCGGGAGTTCGGGCTCTGAGATTCGAGTCGACTCCCAGGACAGTCGAGTCGACTCGAGTGGACAAAATTCAAATTTGGATCCACGAACTACAGAGGATGAGCCGACTCCAAAATTGCCAGGTCAGCGCCAGAAGTTGGCGAGTCGACTCCGGGTCAAGACGAGTCGACTCCCAGTCAAGACGGCAACTTTAATTCAAACTGGGAACAGTTGCCAAGTCGACTCCGGAAAAGCTCGAGTCGACTCCTGCTACAGCCGAGTCGACTCCTGATCGCGCGAGTCGACTCCAACCCACCAACGGTCACATTGTCAGGCTACGCAGAGTGTGCAGAACGGCCAGAAAAAGCAGAGTAACGGCTAGTTTCCGTGGGGGTTGGCTTAAATAGCCACAGAAGACTGTAGCAAGGTAGAGAACACATATTCCACTCCTAGCATTCAAGTCTTCAAGCTCTCTAAGTGCTCTTCAACGAGAAAAAGAGAAGATCTGCATTTACTGCTCCACCAACATCTTCCCAGCATTCAAAGCTTCCTCCTCCTGCTTTCAAGTCGATCACTCTTTCAAGAGGAGACCGGAGTTCCAGAAGCCACACCTCTTCACCATCTTAAAAGCGTTTGAGGGCTTCTAACTCCTTTACGATTATATTGTTTTAAATCTGCTTTTTGAGAAGCTATTTTCTGTTTTCTTCTATCTCGTGTATTTACTTGATTCAATCGGGGGATTGAATCAAGGGGATTAAGGTTGGTTGGTGAGCCGGTTTAAAACCAACGAGTGTAAGGGTTTGATTGTGAGCCCGGGAAAACAATCGGGGTTGGTTCTAGTCGGTGAGCCTGGGAAAACCGACCGAGTTCGTTGTGAGCTCGTAAAACAACAAGTTCGGTTGTGAGCTTGCAAAACAACCTGCTGTAATCCAAGGGGGTTATAGTGAAATTCCCAAGTGAGACTTGGGGAGTGGACGTAGGAGCAAGGGTTAGCTCCGAACCACTATAAAACTTTGTGTTTGTAGTGCATTGTCTCTCATCTTCTTCCCCACACATTACTCACAGCACTTAGCTTTAATTAAATAACTGGCTATAGTATTTCGTTAATCATCCACAAAGTTTTAATTAGCTAAGTTAATTAAAAAAACCCAATTCACCCCCCCCTCTTGGGTTGTCTATCTGGGCAACAAGTGGTATCAGAGCCAAAAACTCTTCCACTCAAGAGTTAAAAGATCAAAATGACAACCCCATTTGGATCTTCTCACATTGAGGGTCAGTCTACCCAAAGACCTCCTTTCTTCAATGGATCCGACTACTCATACTGGAAGGCTAGGATGAGAATATTCATCCAAGCCCAAGACTATGAGATGTGGACCATTGTAGTGAATAGCCCATACATCCCATCCACATATGTAGAGGGTGTTAAGGTACCCAAACTAGAAACGGATTGGGATGAACATGACATGAGGAAGGCACAACTAAACTCTAAAGCAATGAATGTGTTTTATTGTGCCTTAGACCGTAATGAATTCAATAGAGTTTCAACTTGTAATTCTGCAAAAGAAATTTGGGACAGACTTGAAGTGACCCATGAGGGCACGAATCAAGTCAAGGAATCCAAAATAAACATCTTGGTTCATAAATATGAACTATTTAAAATGGATTCAAATGAAACAATCACAAGCATGTTCACTAGGTTTATTGATATTGTCAATGGCCTAAAAAGCCTTGGCAAGAACTATACTAACAGTGAACTTGTCAGGAAAATCCTTCGGTGTCTACCAAGGTTGTGGGAAGCCAAGGTGACGGCGATCCAAGAAGCTAAAGACTTGAACAAGCTTCAACTTGAAGAGCTCCTTGGATCCCTGATGACGCATGAGCTTACCATGAAACAACACAACGAGGAAGAGTCCTCCCATAAGAAAAAGGTAATAGCTTTAAAATCTACTTCTTCTAACAAGGACCTGTCTTGCAGCAGCAGCAGTGAAGAGGAAGAAGATGAGAAAGATGGTGGTGAGGCACTTCTTGTGCGCAAGTTCAAGAAGTTTATCAACCACAAGAAGACGTATCATCAAAGGAGAGGTCCCTCAAATTCCTACCGCAGAGACAAAGGTAAGGAAAGGAAAAATGAGGGGATTGGGTGTTACGAGTGCAAGAAGCCGGGACACATAAGAGCAAGAGTGCCCCTTATTGAAGAAGGGGAGTAAGTACAAGAAGAAGAAGGCACTTGTCACCACCCTATCGGACTCCGACGCATCATCTTCATCATCGGATGAAGAACAAGAAGAGAAGGCCAATTTCTGTTTCATGGCCAACGAAAATGAGGTAATTTCCGATACGCATTTTGATTTTACATTTGATGAACTTTATGATGCGTTCAATGAATTAATGATTGAGTATAAGAATATAAATGTTAAAAACAGAGAACTAAAAGTAACTAACCAAAGTTATATTCATAAGCATGATTCATTAATTAAGGATAAAGATAATCTCACCAAAGAAAATCTAGAACTTAAGACAAGCAACCAACTCCTAATTAAGAAGACTAACACCTTAACGAAAGATATTGAGAAACTAACAAAGAAATTTTCAGATCTCAAAAATCATAAACAAGTCTTAAACAAGGATCTAACTAAAGAGCTAAATGATCTAAAAACCGAAAATCAGACATTAACTAAAGAACTAAACAAATACAAACCCTTAGTTGAAAAATTCACATATAGTTCTGAAAAGTTAAACATGATACTTAATAATCAACGAGCCGTATTTAATAAAGCGGGTTTAGGGTATAAACCAAGGAATAAGCAAAAACTTCTTAGTAACTTCTTTGTTAAAGCTGGGGAAACTAAAATTAAGAAAATAACTTGCTTTTGTTGTGGAATAGTAGGACATAAAGCAAATGCATGTAATTTTAGGAAAAGTAAAACTAAAAGAAAAAATAAAAGGGTATGGGTTCCAAAAGGAACCAACTTGACTAACCATGAAGGACCCAAGAAAACTTGGGTACCTAAGATGACATGATTTGCTTGTGTAGGAGTGTCTTGCAGCCAAGGTCAACAAAAACTGCTGGTATTTGGATAGTGGCTGTTCAAGGCACATGACGGGTGATAAAGATCAATTTTTCACCCTTGAAGCTAAGAAGGGAGGTGCTGTGACTTTTGGAGACAACAACCAAGGTCACATCATTGGTATTGGTAAAGTTCAAATCACCCCTTCTACCTTTATAGATAATGTTAGATATGTTGATGGTCTTAAGCATAACTTGTTAAGCATTAGTCAATTATGTGATAAAGGATATGATGTTATGTTTAAACCATCACTATGTATTATAACAAATCCTAATGATAATAGTTTAGTTTTTAAAGGGATGAGACGTGGAAATGTATATGTGGTAGATCTAGAAGACCTTACAAAACATAACCAATGTTTAGTTGTTAATGAAACTAAAGAAAATGATGCTAGTTGGTTATGGCACCGTAAGTTAGGTCATGCAAGCATGGACACAATAACTAAACTAGTTAAAAGAGACTCCGTGATAGGTTTGCCAAAATTAAAATTTGAAAAGAACAAAATATGTGAAGCATGTCAATTTCGCAAACAATCTAGAAACTCTTTTAAATCCATAAAATGTGTCTCTACTTCTAGGCCTCTAGAATTACTACACATGGACCTATTTGGTCCAACTAGAACAACAAGCCTAGGTGGAAATAAATATGGTCTAGTTATAGTAGATGATTACTCTAGGTACACATGGGTCATGTTTCTAGCGCATAAGGATCAAGCATTTTCTATGTTTAAGAAGTTCCATAAGGAAGTAACAAATGCTAGAGAGTCCTCAGTTATAGCTATTAGAAGTGACCATGGTACCGAATTCGAAAATCAATTATTTGATGAATTTTGTAGTAAAAAGGGGATAACCCATAATTTCTCAGCACCAAGGACACCACAACAAAATGGAGTTGTGGAAAGGAAAAATAGAACCCTAGAGAAAATGGCTAGAACGATGTTATGTGAAAGTAACCTCCCTAAGTACTTTTGGGGAGAAGCCATTAATACTTCTTGCCATGTATTAAATAGAGTTCTATTAAGACCCATCATAAAGAAAACACCATATGAACTGTGGAAAAACAGAAAATCAAAGGTTAACTATTTTCATGTTTTCGGATGTAGGTGTTTTGTACATAATAATGGGAAAGATAATCTAGGAAAATTTGATCCAAAATCTGATGAAGGAATATTCCTAGGTTATTCTACAACTAGTAAAGCCTATAGAATCTTTAATAAAAGAACCCTAGTTATAGAAGAATCTATACATGTTGTTTTTGATGACTCTAGTGACATCTCATCTAGTAAGAAGGTTAATTTTGATGATAATATTGAAATACTTGAAGAAAAGATAGATGAGATGGGATTACAAGATGATAATCAAAAGTTGATTGAAGGAGAATCATCAAACCAAGAGCCTATAGTGGATCATGGGCTAACTAAAGCTTGGAGGTATGCTCATGGGCATCCTAAGGAACTAATTCTAGATGATCCATCCCAACCCGTTAGGACTAGAGCATCCCTTAGAAATTTGAATAACCATCTAGCTTTTGTTTCACACTTTGAGCCCAAACATATAGAAGAAGCCGAAAATGATGTAAATTGGATAAATGCAATGCAAGAAGAACTAAACCAATTTACTAGAAACAAAGTGTGGGATCTAGTAGAGAGACCTTCTGAATATCCAATTATAGGTACAAAATGGATATATAAAAATAAGCTAGATGAAAATAGAATTGTTATAAGGAATAAGGCTAGACTAGTAGCAAAGGGTTATAATCAAGAAGAAGGTATAGACTTTGATGAAACCTTTGCTCCCGTAGCTAGACTTGAGGCTATTAGACTATTATTAGCATATGCATGCTCTAAGGACTTCAAGCTATATCAAATGGATGTAAAAAGTACTTTTCTAAATGGGTTTATTAATGAGGAGGTATATGTGGAACAACCTCCTGGTTTTGAAAATCATCAATACCCCAATCATGTGCATAAACTGAACAAAGCACTTATGGTCTAAAACAAGCACCTAGAGCATGGTATGAGAGACTTAGTAAATTCCTATTAGAACATGAATTCTCTAGGGAAAATGTAGATACAACATTATTTCTGAAAAAGAAAAATAAGGATATGTTATTAGTACAGATTTATGTTGATGATATCATTTTCGGTGCTACTAACAATCGCCTCTGCGAGGAATTTGCTGATTTGATGCAGAGTGAGTTTGAGATGAGCATGATGGGAGAGCTGAACTACTTCCTCGGGCTTCAAATCAAACAATCTGAAGGAGGCATCTTCATCAATCAAGCCAAATATATCAAGGAGATGCTCAAGAAGTTCGATATGGAGGGAAACAAGTCAATCAGCACCCCCATGAGCTCATCATGTAAGTTAGACCAAGATGAATCAGGTAAATCTGTAGATCAAAAACTTTATAGAGGTATGATAGGTTCTTTACTGTATCTTACTGCAAGTAGGCCTGATATTATGTTTAGTGTGTGCATGTGTGCTAGATATCAGGCTAATCCTAAAGAATCACACCTAGCTGCAGTTAAGAGAATCTTTAAATACTTAATAGGAACTAAGAACATAGGGCTGTGGTACTCTAAAGAATCTAGCCTAAACTTAATAGGGTACACAGATTCAGACTTCGCTGGATGTAAGCTTGATAGAAAAAGTACCAGCGGGTCTTGTCAATTTCTAGGAGAAAACCTAATCTCATGGTTTAGCAAGAAACAAAACTCGGTTGCATTATCCACTGCAGAAGCTGAATATGTTGCAGCCGGGAGTTGTTGTGCTCAAATCTTGTGGATTAAACAACAATTAGAAGATTATGGCATTAAACAAGATAAAATCCCCATTAATTGTGATAATACAAGTGCCATAAACCTAACTAAAAATCCAATTCAACACTCAAGAACTAAACACATTGAGATAAGACATCACTTCATAAGAGATCATGTATTGAATGGTGATGTGACTCTCCAATTTGTTTGTACTGATAATCAATTAGCAGATATTTTCACAAAACCCCTAAGTGAAGAGAGGTTCAGTGTACTTAGGAGGGGATTAGGAGTGATTGACCCATCCTAGTGGGAGTTTCCACTAGATTAATTGATTTTGATGGTTAAAATGAGGTTTAAAATAGAGTTTCTATTCAATGATCATCAAATCAGATCCCAACTAGGTGATTTTCCCTCATTTGGCACGGTTATAGCATGATTTTTAAGTGCGTGCCAAGGTTAGAGACGACTCGAGTAAGTTTCAGAGCCGGCTCCTAAGGGGGAGTCGACTCGCGCATTTGGGGGAGTCGACTCGCAAAGTTGGCAGCTAAGGGGGAGTCGACTCGCACATTGTCGGGAGTCGACTCGAAGTCTACAGGCGCATAAGGAGAGTCGACTCGCGCATTTTCTGGAGTCGACTCGAGGTCGAGTCGACTCGCGACTCAAGGGAGTCGACTCGCAGTCGGGATCCGACTTTTTAACCCTAGGTTTGTCATTTCGCAAACACTTTTTCTCAAGCCGCCACTGTTCACAAAGCCCTAGAGCCGACTCCTAGGTCATCCTCGATCATCTCCAAGCCCTTTTCCCGTCGATTCTTCGCCGGACATTGAGTTTCCGTCCGTTCCTAGGTCTTTTCAGGTCAGTCCCGAGCTTCCTCTATCGATCCTTCTTCGTTCTCTAGGTTTTCATCTCGTTTAGGTCAAGATGCCTCGCAAGGAAGTTGTTAGAAAGAGGTCCCGTCCCGTGGCCGGTCCCGAGCGGCGCTCCAAGGCGCGGCACGATCCCGCGAGGCAACCTCCTCCGGATCGTTCCCCGCCTAGGGTGGTTCATGTTAGGCCGTTGGCCGGGAAGGCCGTCACCTCCGGGAGGTATGTCACTTTCGACTATCTCTCCCGGGAAGGATTCACCATAGGCGATAGGCTTAGAGCCCAGGGTCTAGAGTACTTCCTCACCTTGGACCTTCCCACCTATCCTGGCCTAGTTCAAGAGTTCTACAGTACCGTCCATCGGGGAGATGGAGGTATTGAGGGCACGGTATTAGGTGTCCCATTGCGTGTCACAGAGGACCTCATTGCCCATATCCTCCACCTTCCATTAGTAGGGGTGGCTCCTGCACATCCTGAGGATAGATTTGAGGCCCTTACGATCGTCTTAGGGCATCCACCTCAGTCTCCCCTAGATGAGGTATCTGCTAGCTCACTTCCTATTGAAGTGAGAATCCTTTTGAGCATTTTGTCCAGGTCCATCTTCCCTAAGACAGGGAGATTTGATTTTGTGAATGAGAGGGACCTAGCTATTATGTCTTACATTCTTCAGGACACCCTGGTCAACTTCCCCAAGCTCATTTATAGGTATATGTGTGAGCCCCTGGATAGACCTAGGCTCTCCCTCCCATACGGAATGTTATTCACTCTTCTCTTTAGGCAGTACGAAATTTCCATTCCTGAGAAGGAACCCTCTCGTGCCTTGCGATGGACTGATCGCTTGGGTACGGGGACCATGCACAGGATGGGATTTCGGAAGAGAGAAGGGATCTGGGTTAGGAAGTCCACTCTCACCGCTCAGACCACCAGACCATCACCCAGTCCTGAGCCAGATTCTGACTACCCAGAGTCCCCAGACCATCCAGACCTTCCATCCACTCCTCCTGCTCCTACCACCTCTGCCGGACCTTCCTCCTCAGCTCCACCATCTATGGAGGTCCGTATTGATCCAGAGCAGCTCCGGGAGCTGCGGCAGGAGATCGTCCGAGATTTGAGGGACGAGCTGCTCCGGGAGCTCCGAGGTTCCGTGCCAGCTCCCACTCCTGCACCCACTCCATCCTCAGCACTGGTCCCATCCTTGACAGCCGTGACAGACATGACGGCTGAGGTGCGGCAGGAGATCTACAACATTAGGACCCTGGTGCAGGCCCAGTTCCACAGCATGAGCGAGGTCACGAGCACCACGAGGAGGATGCGGGATGACATCCGCCGTGACATGCACACCACCACCGAGGGGGCCGAGCGCTTGTCGAATGTGCTCATCGACAAGCTGGACGCACTTCAGACCTCGGTGACTGGGCTTCAGACGTCGGTGACTGAGCTCTCCACTACACATAGCAGAGCCACCACGTCTATTATCATGCAGCTGGGCCATGTTACAGAGGCAGTCGCCCTCCTCATGGAGCAGAGCCGATTGAGAGGAGGAGTCACATCCTCGAGAGGAGGAGCTACATCCTCCAGAGGAGGAGATGTATCCTCGAGAGGGGGAGCTACATCCTCCAGAGGAGGAGATGTATCCTCGAGAGGGGGAGGCACATCCTCGAGGAGGTCATAGATGATTTTGAGTTGTGTCTGTCTTCTTTTGTATTGTTCTTGCTTTACCTATTGTATGCTCAAATGTATTCACCTTCATATCAATACAATGAGTAGACATCTTATCTTCATTTCTGTGCCATTTGATGATTGACTGTGCCATTTGTGCCATTGATTGTGTGTGATTACCTCCTTTTTGGTATGATGACAAAAAGGGGGAGAAATGTGTAAGTATAAAATATGTAAAAGGGGAGAAATATTAAAAAATATGTAAAAAAAATCAATGGAAATAAATAAAACGATAAACTCTTAAAAATACACATAAATTTGTTCTAAGTGGATTCGGTACCTCGAGGCTCATTATCTCTCTTTTGGGGCTCCTAATGGAGTAATCTCCAGAATCTATTCAAGGGATATTCGGAGATTAGCTGAATCCTACTCAAGAACAAATTGACAGATTTTCCCTCTAAAAACAAAAATTTTAGTTCAAAAATTTCAAAGCATTAAAAGAAAATTCAGAAAATCAAAACATAGTTGAATGCATATGTTGAGGGGGAGAATCTGAATTTTAATCAAGCTAAATCATTAATGTCATATAAGCCAAACAATTGATTGCAGAATATGAAGGCTTATATAATTCCAAATGAAAGGGGGAACTTTAACTCCGAAATTTAATGTTTCACTCCTTTCAAACTTGGATAAATTAAATTATCAAGACATTTGAATTCATTTATGGAGTTTATTTCATTATTTACTGAGCAACTCATTTTACATATACTCAAAGTTTTGTCATCATCAAAAAGGGGGAGATTGTGGAGTGATCGATTAAAACCCCGTTTGATTTTGATGAGCTCAAAGCATTTGAGTATATCTTGTGATTACTAATGAATTCAATTGAGTGTTTCAGTGAAAATCCTGTCCAAGTGTCTCTAGACTTGGTTCATAGCATTTTGGATAAGTTAAGAAGTCTGCATGAACCAATGTCTGAGATACGAGTCGACTCTCGAGTTTCACGAGTCGACTCCAAGCGTATCAAGGTCACTGGCACGAGCTCGAGTCGACTCCTGATCAGTACGAGTCGACTCCGACTGAAAACAGACAGAAGGACAGAAGAGCAGTTTTTTCGGGTCTGAGATTCGAGTCGACTCCAGTGGAATGCGAGTCGACTCCCAGCGGTACACACAGAAAAAGTCAGAGAGTGTTTTATGGACTCTGAGATTCGAGTCGACTCCAGTGGAACGCGAGTCGACTCCCAGCGGTACACAAAGAAAAAGTCAGAGAGCGTTTTATGGACTCTGAGATTCGAGTCGACTCCCGCAGTACGCGAGTCGACTCCGAGACTGTGCGACCATCGACAGACAGAAGACCATGTTACTGCCTCTGAGATTCGAGTCGACTCCCAGACAGCTCGAGTCGACTCCAAGACAAGCTTCACGTCAAAAGGCAGAAGACCAAATTTCGGAAACTGAGAGCCGAGTCGACTCCAAGGAAGTTCGAGTCGACTCCAAGACTGGATGAGCCAAAAGACAGAGAATCGGGAGTTCGGGCTCTGAGATTCGAGTCGACTCCCAGGACAGTCGAGTCGACTCGAGTGGACAAAATTCAAATTTGGATCCACGAACTACAGAGGATGAGCCGACTCCAAAATTGCCAGGTCAGCGCCAGAAGTTGGCGAGTCGACTCCGGGTCAAGACGAGTCGACTCCCAGTCAAGACGGCAACTTTAATTCAAACTGGGAACAGTTGCCGAGTCGACTTCGGAAAAGCTCGAGTCGACTCCTGCTACAGCCGAGTCGACTCCTGATCGCGCGAGTCGACTCCAACCCACCAACGGTCACATTGTCAGGCTGCGCAGAGTGTGCAGAACGGCCAGAAAAAGTAGAGTAACGGCTAGTTTCCGTGGGGGTTGGCTTAAATAGCCACAGAAGACTGTAGCAAGGTAGAGAACACATATTCCACTCCTAGCATTCAAGTCTTCAAGCTCTCTAAGTGCTCTTCAACGAGAAAAAGGGAAGATCTGCATTTACTGCTCCACCAACATCTTCCCAGCATTCAAAGCTTCCTCCTCCTGCTTTCAAGTCGATCACTCTTTCAAGAGGAGACCGGAGTTCCAGAAGCCACACCTCTTCACCATCTTAAAAGCGTTTGAGGGCTTCTAACTCCTTTACGATTATATTGTTTTAAATCTGCTTTTTGAGAAGCTATTTTCTGTTTTCTTCTATCTCGTGTATTTACTTGATTCAATCGGGGGATTGAATCAAGGGATTAAGGTTGGTTGGTGAGCCGGTTTAAAACCAACGAGTGTAAGGGTTTGATTGTGAGCCCGGGAAAACAATCGGGGTTGGTTCTAGTCGGTGAGCCCGGAAAAAACCGACCGAGTTCGTTGTGAGCTCGTAAAACAACAAGTTCGGTTGTGAGCTTGCAAAACAACCGGCTGTAATCCAAGGGGGTTATAGTGAAATTCCCAAGTGAGACTTGGGGAGTGGACGTAGGAGCAAGGGTTAGCTCCGAACCACTATAAACTTTGTGTTTGTAGTGCATTGTCTCCCATCTTCTTCCCCAACATTACTCACAGCACTTAGCTTTAATTAAATAACTGGCTATAGTATTTCGTTAATCATCCACAAAGTTTTAATTAGCTAAGTTAATTAAAAAAACCCATTCACCCCCCCCTCTTGGGTTGTCTATCTGGGAACAGCTTTGCTCTTCTTTGTCAAGGATGCTTCACTCTTTTAAGGGATGGAGTCTTGATGCCTCTTGAATCTGCTCAATCCCTTTCTTTGATTCTTGAATGAAGCTCTTGATGAAGAGATTAGGGCACTTTTTGTATTCTTGCGGTACTCTTTGATATTCCACTCAAAAGTTGTTCTCTCTGATGAATAGTGCCCCCTTTAAATAGCTTCCACCTATCTTAGGACAAGTCCCAATGTTAGATTTGAAAAACTAGCCGTTACTCACCTTGGGAAGGACAAAAGTACAGTTGCAGAACTAGCCGTCTAACTGTCATGTCCGTGTTTGGGTCGGCTCAACCTTGTCCTCTGGGGTCGACCCAACTTTGCCTTGGGTCGACTTCAAACATTCCTTTGGTCAACCCTCTCAGAAACCACAGAAACTTCAAATTTCAGCCTTCCTTCCCAATGGGCGACCCAACCATTCTTCTGGGTCGACCTCAAACTTCTTCTTGGGTTCGACCCTCTCAGTAATTCCCAGAGAAGATCTCTTCAGTTGTAGTTTGTTGAGGTTCTTCAAGGTTGGTCGACTCCGATGCTTACCATTGGATCGACCCAACTCACTGTTCACTTTGTGCCGATTTTTGCAGGAGTGTGCCAAAATGATTTCTTGATGTGCCGGGTCGACCCAATCAACCTTTGGGTCGACTCAATCCACACAATTGCTGCATTACTCAAGTATAAGATTACAATTAACAATAAACAGGTTAATGTATCATAATATATACAAAATTAACCAAATATATACTGAGAGTAATGAACTTATAAATGAAGTATCAACTTAACTTATAGCATACTCTAGATAATTGCTTGTTATCATCAAAATAACACTATCATCCTCACTGTGCCCCTTGAACCTTTCAAGGCTCCCTCAGTTGTCACACATATTCAACAATTCAGTTTGGTGCATTCAATTTTATTCATATGGTAGTTTACAATAAACTGACCATATGAGATGGCAACAATTGTAGGATCAAATCCGTTTGCAAATTCTTGTGCATGGGTCATGCCAAGCTTCTCAAGCTCCTGAAGATCCTTGATCATGGTCAAACATATTCATGGACGGACTGCCCATCACGCATCTTGGCTTTGAAGAGCGCTTGGACACTTCAAACCTTGCTGCACGGACTCTGTTCACCATACAGTCTTGTAGGTGATCAAGTATGTCCTTGACAGTCTTCATGCTCTCATGCTGGCATTGCAATTCGTTGGACATGGATGCCAAAATGTAGCACCTAACCTTATTGTCGTCATCCAACCATTTGCATGCGTCTCACGCTGCTCATTGGTTGCATGGGTTGGTAACACCGGGAGTTCGTGGTCAAGAACATAAGCTATCTTTTCGCAACTCAAGACATCTTCAAATTGCGGAGCAATCTTTTAGTTTGGTCGGTCAACCTATTGTTATCTAGAATTCGAACTATCGAGTTGGAAGCCATTGACATCTGCAGAGAGTAAAGATTCTAATTAGAAATTTGTATTTGACATTAATTTATTTTAGGAACTTTTAAAACAAATTGGATCAAATCCTCCCATTATTTCTCGGATCTCTACACTCCCCTGGTAAAGATACGGAAACCTCGACTTAGGGTTTCGAGTGGGGTGCTGCGGTCCACCAATCTATATGTCACCTCACCTAACAGTTATTGGAGACACATAGATGATGAGTGTACAACTCTGTACAATGCTTCATAAGCATATTGAGCTAACCTGGTCTCCAAGTCATAAGGACCTCACCTAACAGTTATTGGATCCGTTCCTTGGTTAAGTCAGACCCACCGTATATCCTGCGAAATAAAGCTGTGATTGGGTCTCACTAATAGTTATTGGAGCCCAACCCATCTTTACCCACAACATCTCATGTGAATAGAGAGGTCCAATTCTCCGATTTAACTAGCCACTGTATCCAGCCGAGACTAATCAACGCCGAAAGATCTTAGTAACTCTACTATGGTGGAAGACCAATCGACTTATATTGGGGTAATCAGATCTTAGTGATTCCAACTTTGAGCTTTCATAGGAGGTAATCGATTAATTGGCCAGGTAAGCAGGTGAGAGGCTCCCTTACTCAGAGAGTAAGGTCCTAATTAAGTAACCACTTTGAGCTTGCCTAGACACAATTAGATCAATTAATCAAATATGGCTAGCTCAATGTATCGTTCACTCTCGATTGATTTAGAAAGATTTTAGGTCTTTTGGGATTTAGATCTAATGTAACCATCTACCCCATACCATATGTCATTCGATTTACATCTTATGTAAATGTCACATTGGTTCAGGTTTACATCCTATGTAATTATGAAACCCTTTCATATATTATGTGATTACATCTTATGTAAATGACATAATTATTTCAGTTTAACATCTTATGTAAATGTTCTATTATTTAAGGATTTTATTTATATCTCATGCAAATAAATTTTTGTTAACTAATACATACATCTCATGCATGCATTATTTTAAACATAATCTTAAATAAGTATGACATTATGATTACATATGCATCTCAATGTATATTTTCAGATCTGAATTTTAAACCTATTATGCTATTCTCTGAATTTCAGATCATGCATTACTTGATTTAAAACATTGTAATCTAATTGCAATTCTAAAATAATTTGTAAGATCATAGCAATAAAAATCTGCATGCTGAAAATTTCAGCACCTGAAATTTCAGCACGCAGAAAATCCAGAAAGCATAATTCTTTAAAAATCAGATTAAAAATATGGTAATCAATCGTTAGGTCCTAATCATGCTCCTAGAACCATGGCTCTGATACCACTGCTGAGTTACGCCCCGTTCGATGCGACGTTCACAGCGGAATTCGAACGGAACGTCGTTCATCGCATGAATGCACCTCGGATCGTAGAATTTAAAATTTTTCTGGATCCAAATCAGAAGATATTTGAATTCATTAGGGAGGAAAGATTAGGATCTGAGGAAGGTTGATTAAGATTCATAAAACTG
>NW_024068296.1:0-183262 GCF_009389715.1 Phoenix dactylifera
CCGGATCACGGATCCTCATCTTCACCCGGATCTTTCCCATATTTTCTCCCGTTCGGATCCCATCTTCTTCCGCCAGAATCCCAGCCATTCCGTCATCCACAACCACTCCTTCCCAGCTGAAGCAAGCCAACCTCCTCCGGATCACGTCCACGAACAGATCTCAACCATTTTCCCAAGTTTATCCTCTCAACCTCCTCTCCGGATCACGCCAGTAAATCTTCCGAATCACCTGTGATCGAGTTCATCTCCCCTTCATGCCGTTCGGCCAGCCGTTCTCAGCAGACCACCGTTCGCAAGGAAAACAGCCTCCCCTGCTTCAACCACGGAGTAGATCAAGCATCCTCCAAGTGCATCCCGAGCTTCACGGATTCGGAACCACTCCCAGCTGAATCCAGTTGTTCCCAGTGCCAATCCAGCATCAGATCGAGCCTCATCCTTATCCTCCACTCGGAAAAAGGGAAGAGATAGAGACTGCAGCCTATAAAAGGCCCAAGCTTGAAATAGGGGAAGGCACTTCAGGGGGTTCGGTTCCACATCTCTTCACAGGCCAAATCCCACGGGAAGAAAGAAACAAAGAAGGGAGAGAAGAGTTTTGGATATTTGGGAATGATTTCTCATATAGAAAAAAATGAAGTGCTGAGAGGGAGTTCTTCAATGGAAGTTCGCCAGAGGAAGAAAGAAAGAAGAGCTGGTCGCGATGGAAGTCTTCTCCACTGCTACGGCTGTTCAAATTCTCTATGGAAGGCTGATCTCCTCAACTAGGGCTGGATGCAGCCCTAACAAAGGGCTAAGGGTTTTATACTTTATTTTTATATTCTTGGGGTTGTATGAATTATATTTTCAATGGATATCTTCTTTTGAATCATATTTAATTCTGTGATTTTAAGTATGATGTTCGTACAACTTCTTCATGATCACTAAGTAAATATAAGATAGTCCATGCTTAGGGAAGATGCAATGTGCTGCCACCTTAGATTAGGATAGACATTTCATGCCAACTGAAGATGGATTATGCCCAAAATTACTTTTGTGAATTTTTATTTAAATGCTTATTAGGCCTTGTAGCCAATTTGCATGTTAATCCAAGAACGAAATAAAATATAAATAACCCTTGTTCCGATGTTAGTGGTAAATTCCTTGCCCTAGGTTTTTCCAAAAACTGATATCATTTTAATCGCATTTTCATTAAATTGCTTAGTTTAATTTTCTTCACAAACTCTTCCTTTTAAAAATTTTATTTTTAAGAAAATAACTGTACCCCAATCCCTGTGGATCGATACCCGTAATCACTATCCTACCAGATACGTGCTATTGCGTGGTCTTTAAAGTTGACTATCAATTTTGGCGCCGTTGCCGGGAATTGTTAGCATAGTTGTTTTCTTTTCATAAAAAAAAACTTTCAAAAAATAATATATTTAAAATTAAATAAAAATATTTCTATTTTGTTATTTTTCTTATCTCCTTTCTCTCTTTTACTAATTTTGATTTTTATTGATCAGAAATCGAAGAGAAAAATTTGAGACGATCAAAAGGAAACTATTGGAAAAAGAATGCTGTAGAGGTTTGCTTTAAAAGTAAAATATTTTTGCTGAGAAAATTCCCTTTGGTAACCTAAACCTTTCTTATTTAAATTGATTCTCAGTTTGCTTGAAATATTATGGTGATTGTTTGATTTTAATTTCAGTAAAAGTGTGAATGTATGCCCTGATACACATACACCAATTAATCCGCACATAGTAAGGGCAATCACCCCAACAAGATAAGAACTGGATTTCATCACCAGATTCTTGCCCAAATTAGGTGAATCAATTTTCACATAGCTATCATTTTAATTAAAATCAATTAGACGTTGGCCCCCTAGGGACATTCGAGCTCAATAGGACGAAGATCACGAAAGTTGCACCAATTTCGCTCTGTGGCTCAGTTGATGTCTAGGCAAGCTTTGTCCCAAGGGAGACAGTTCATCTGTTCGAGGTAAGTGGTTTTTAAGTGGGACCTTTGCAATGCATCGTGACCCCCCCACTTACCTGGGAGCTTACCTGGTCAACTCAGTTCATTAGACCGGATTGGAGGCTTAGGTGCCCTCTTCAAACCAGTTAGGAGCTGTCTAGTGATTTTAGGGCAAACATAAGGATTTGAAGTCTTTTTCTTTTAATGCATGCTTGACCGCACTTGACTGATTAGAAAAGCATTAGTGTATGCATGGGTGTCGTTCCAGATCTCCTGAATTAGTACCTTTTGATTCTGAAATAGAGCGTTCTATTAGAGCCCTTCGAGCCGAAATCCGTACCTATAGAACCATAGGATCTACAACCACTTGTCGAGATGGCTGAAGAGCAACGCCAAACTGTTAAAGGAGTACTTCACTCCTTCCATTTATACCTCTCCATCTTGTATTCGACTACCTGATTACCACGGCTGCTGTGCAGTTTGAAATTAAGTCTAGTGTCATCCAAATGCTTCCCTCTTTTTATGGACTTAACAATGAAGACCCATATAAACATTTGGATGAGTTCCTTGAGATCTGCACTACTGTCAAAATTCAAAACTTCACTGATGATGCTCTGAAACTTAGGCTGTTTCCTTTTTCCCTTAAGGATAGAGCTAAACAATGGCTCCATTCATTAGAAGCCAATTCTATTCTCTCTTGGGTTCAAATGCAACATGAATTCCTAAAAAAATATTTTCCCATAGGAAGAACGAACCAATTTAGGCGTGCTATCACGAGCTTCTCCCAATCTGACGGGAAAGAATTTCATGAAACTTGGGAAAAATTTAGAGATTTACTCCGAAAATGCCCGCATCATCAAATACCCAAGTGGCAATTAGTGCAATGCTTTTATGACGGACTGTCTGAACAAAACTATCAAATGGTTGATGCTTCTTGTGGGGGTACTTTCATGCTTAAAAGTGAACATGAGGCATGGCAATTGTTTAAAAATCTTAATGAAAATTCTCTCCACCATGCCTCCTCTGCTCGTCAAGCACCCCCGGCTTCTCAAAGAAAAGGAACCATATATGAAGTTAGCTAGTCCATAGGTCTATCTGACAAAGTAGATGCACTATCCCGCAAGTTGGACCAGCTAATGTCTAGAGAACAGCTTCCAAACTTTCCCCAAGCACAAGTTTGTGCTCTTTGTTCTAGCCCGTCTCACCCTATTCATGAATGCCCTTCGGCAGCTCAATTTTCTGAATTTGTGCAAGAACAAGTTAATGCTGCCCAAGCACAGTCCAGACCGGGTAATGACCCATTTTTCCAACACTTATAATCCAGGGTGGCGCAACCATCCAAACTTCTCTTGGAAGCAGCAGACTTCCAATAGTTCCCAACCTTATTCCCAAAACTTTCAACCCTTTCCGAATATTCATCCGAACCGTCCTCCTACTCACTATTCACAATTTCAACAGGTCCCTCCTCCAGCACCCCAAAGAGATATGGCTTTTGAGCAAAAAGTTTTGACTGCCCTTCAAGGACTCGAAGCCAATACACAATTGTTGCACTCCCATACCCAGTCTATTGCCAAATTAGAAACCCAGCTAGGGCAGCTAGTGAGTGCACTAAATAAAAGAGAGGAAGGCAAGCTTCCAAGCCAACCAGTGAGTAACCCAAGAGGGCAGTACATAGCTCAAGAGACTCACCCGAATGATGTTCACCATGAACAAGCTAATGCCATGACTACCTTAAGAAGCGGACGCGTAGTGGACAATAAGGTTGGAGAAAAAGAACATAAGAAAAATGAAGATAGGAGTATGACTATGCTTAAAGAGATCCCAAACTCCTCTAGGTCGCCATCGAACCCAGTATCGACCACACCTTTTACACCGAAGGCCCCTTTTTCTTAATGTCTGTGATGCGATCCGATAGAATTTGATCCGTATCCCAAGATTCTTGACTCTTCTTGATTTCTGGAAGGGTAGTTCCGACCTGATTGCAGACACGATTTCTAAAGATCCGTATCCCAAGATTCTTGACTCTTCTTAATTTTGTATATGTTGTAGATCTCCGCGTTAGCTTTCCAGCGGTAGGTTGTGGGTCTAGAGAGGATGTCGGGATCTTAAGATATCAGCCTCCAACTGATGACTGCGCAGGGAAGGACAGGCTGATAATCCAACGGGATGGAGTTGTTTGTAGAAGCTGGAAGGGATCAAGGAGGAGAGGAAGAAGAGGGAGGAGGTGGCTGGCCTCTCGAGACAGAGGTGGTGCAGCCGGATGAAGGAGGGGGCGGCGGCCTTGGACGGCGGCCTAGGGAGAGGGGGAAGGCGTCGCAAGAAGAGAAGAGAGAAGGGAAGAGAGCTAGGGCAAAAGCCTTTCAATTAATTTTTGCATACTGAAATAGGTGCTCACCACATCTATTTATAGGTGGCTACCTGACCCCTTAACTTAACTTGATCTAATTGAATTCAAGAAACAACTAAACCCAAAGCGACTCTAATAAAGGCCAAGTCGGCTAACCCGAGCAAGGCTATGCTGAAATAAAATTAACATCAAGGACTCAAAAGCAAAAATAACCAAATGATTAAGTCTGAGGCGGTCTAGTGGATCCAACCGCATCACTCCACCACGCTTCCCTTAACCTTGTCCTCAAGGTCGGAAGTCAGGGAAACGATCAAGTATCTCAGTCTCAAACTCCCATGTGGCCTGGTCTGCTGCTCTCCCCAGCCACTTCCACTAGTATCTGGGTTTCCAGTCGTCCTTCTACTCGTATTCTGCGCTTCGCCAGCACTCGAACCGGCTCCACTACCTCGTCCTCCGGTGGCTCATGTATGATTGGGCTGACAGATGTCTTGGGTCCAAGCCGGGCCCTCAGAAGCGACACGTGGAATACCGGGTGAACTCTCGATGTAGTCGGCAAGTCCAAGCGATACGCCACGGGTCCAATGCGCTCCATTATCTGAAAGGGCCCATAGAAGCGATGAGAGAGCTTCTGGTTCGCCATGGGCCGCAGTGTCAACTGTCGATAAGGCTGCACCTTGACGTATACCCAGTCGCCCACCTCGTATACTGGATCTCTGTGCTTCCGATCATGCAGCTGCTTCAATCCTGTTCTGCGCAGTCGTTATGTGGAACTTTAACCGCCGTAAAGGTAGCATCGCGGTCTAAGAGCTCAAAATCTGCCTCTGTCCGGTCCGCATGTGACAGTGGATCATAAACTCGCAGCGTCGGTGGTACTCGTCCATACACCGCCTCAAAGGGTGTCATCCCTATGGCTGAGTGGAAAGCGGTGTTGTACGAATACTCGGCCAAGGTAAATAAGAAAGCCACTCTCGGGGCCGATCACCAATCATACAGCGCAAGTACTGCTCGATGCAGCGGTTTACCACCTCCATCTGCCCATCGGTCTGAGGGTGGTAAGCCGAGCTCATGGCAAGCTTCGTCCCTTGCTGTTTGAAGTAAGCCTGCCAGAATGCGCTAACAAAAATGCAGTCACGATCAGAAACAATAGTCCGAGGCATACCATGTAATCGAGCAATGTCCCGTATGTAGACCTCTGCCACCCGTCGAGCAGAAAATGGATGTGCGAGCGCCGAAAAGTGGGCATACTTGCTGAGGCGGTCCACAACGACCATGATCACTGAGTACCCTCGAACTAATGGCAGCCCCTCAATGAAGTCCATCGACACATCCTCCCAAACCTGATCAGGAATCGGTAAAGGCTGAAGTAGACCCGCAGGTCGTAGTGAATCCGCCTTCGCCCTTTGGCACACATCGCATTGCTGTACATAAGCTTTGACCGCTGCCTTCATGCCTACCCACGTACAGCTCTGGCTCAGCCTCTTGTAAGTCCTGAAAAATCCCTCGTGTCCAGCAAAAGGAGTATCATGGAAGTGCTGGATCAATACCTGCCGCATGGCTGAATCGGTGGGCACGCGGATCAACCCATGGTCCAGAATCAACCCATCTCGGTCCTCCATCTCGGGATGACTGCTCGGATCTGCTGCCAACTCCCTCTGGATTTGTACTAGGTCCGGATCCCGGCATGTGGCGGTCCTCAAGTTTGAAATAAAAGGAAAAACCGGCGTAGTCAAAGCCGCCAACTCGCCGGACTCGGGATGGCACGATAGTGCATCCGCCACTCGATTTTCTGCGCCCTTTTTGTACACCATCTCATAGTCGTAGCCGAGAAGCTTCGACACCCACCTCTGCTGGGCTGGAGTATGTATGCGCTGCTCAAGAAAAAATGGAAGGCTCTGCTGATCAGTCCGAACGATGAATCGGCGGCCGATAAGGTACGGCCTCCACTTTGTGACTGCATGGATGACCGCCATCATCTCCCTCTCATATGTGGACAGCGAGCGGGTCCTAGGGGACAACGCCTTGCTCATGAAAGCAATTAGCCGTCCCTCCCGCATCAAAACAGCACCAATGCCGGCACCGGAAGCATCGCACTCGACTACAAACGGTTTGGCGAAATCGGGTAGCGCCAAAACCGGGGCCGTCGTCATGGCTTCCTTGAGCTTCTCGAACGCTTCCGTCGTTGCCTCGGTCCATCTAAACTCGCCATTTCGCAGCAACAGGGTCAGTGGCGCGGCGATCTTTCCATATCCCTCCACAAACCGGCGGTAATAACCGGTTAGGCCTAAAAATTCTCGTAGCTCCATTTGGTTCTTGGGTAGCGGCCACTCGGTCATGCAATGTATCTTTGCTTGGTCCGGCTCCACACCTGCAGCAGAGATGACATGGCCTAGGTACTCGACCTTCAGCTCGGCCCATAGGCACTTGGATCGCTTTACCTTCAATTAATTTCTGCGTAGAATTTTCAGCACTTCCTCTAAGTGCTCTAGGTGCTCCTGCCATGAACGACTGTAAACCAGTATGTTATCGAAGAATACAAGGACATACCGTCGTAGTAATGGTCTGAATATGTCATTCATGAGCCCCTGGAACGTCGCTGGTGCATTGGTGAGGCCGAACGGCATCACCCGGAACTCATAATGGCCATCGTGTGTCCGAAACGCCGTCTTGTGCACATCTTCGGGCCTGACACGGATCTGGTGGTATCCGGCACGGAGATCAAGTTTGCTGAAGTATTCCGCACCAGCAAGCTCATCCAACAGCTCCTCGATGACTGAAATCGGATACCGGTCCTTAACGGTGATCGCGTTAAGTGCCCGGTAGTCGACGCAGAATCGCCACGTCCCGTCCTTCTTATGTACCAGCAGCACCGGCGATGAATATGAGCTTCTACTGGGCTGAATGATGCCGCTCTCCAACATCTCTCGTACCATCTTTGAGATCTCCTCCTTCTGAACGTGCGGGTAGCGGTAAGGCCTCACATTCGCCGGTTCTGCTCCCGGTACAATCTCTATGTGATGATCGTGCTCCCTCTCGGGTGGAAGACCATGAGGCTCCTCAAATAAATCTGCGAACCCCTGTAAGAGAGCAGCCAAATCAGTAGGTATACCTGCCTCCGTCGTGGTCTCCGTCGACAGAGGTAAGAGCTGCATCAAGTAGCTGTGCGCGCCGGGTCCGGGCAAGCCGACTAGGGGCTGAAGTGCAGCCCTTGGGCTAGGCCGAATGCCATCCAATCTAACTCGCCGTCCGCTCCGTCTGAAAGTCCACCCACATCTCGGCGAAGTCGAATGTAACCGAGCCAAGACTCTGCAGCCACTGCGTACCAAGGACCAAATCAGCTCCTCGTAATGCCAACGGATAGAGATCGAGCTTGAATTGGCTGCCCTGGATCGTCAAAGTGATGCCTCGGCATATGCCCTCCGCCCTCAACGTGGCTCCGTCACCCAATGCCACGTCGAAGCCCAATGTTGGATCTGCTATGAGACCGATCTGTTTGACGAGCCTCTCATCCAAAAAATTGTGGGTGCTGCCCGTATCTATGAGGATACGCACCACACGTCTTTTGATCATGCCATCCACGCGTAGCATTTTCGATGTCGCCGATCCGGAGTAGGCATGCAATGAAATCTGAGGTGGCACGTCCTCTTCCTCGGCCTCTAAATCTTGGGGCTCGTCCTCAGCAACCTCATCACCATCTTCAGCCACGGCCTCGTCCTCCAATCCGTCGATCAACATCACCGCTCCGACGGGCCGCGCACACCGGTGTCCCGGTGTAAATTTCTCATCACAGCAAAAACATAGGCCTTTTGCTCGACGTTCCTCCACTTGTGCTGGTGTCAAGGTCCTCCCGGGTGGACGCTCAACCCTCTTGACGTCACCTGACAAGCGAAGAGGGGTCCTCGGCCCTATGTTGGCTGCTGCAGCCGTCGGCGCTCTCGGCTGGCCGATGGAGCCCCCTGCGGTTTGGCCGGCCCGGGGGTTGGTCCAGCTGCCCCGTGCCGCTGATCGAGTGGTCTTGATCTTCTCTTCCACCATTAGGGCCAAGGCAAAGGCATCCTCCAGAGATTGTGGCCGCAAAGTCCTCACCTCGGCTTGAATGTCGACACGAAGTCCTCCGAGGTATACGCTTTTCAGCGCGGAGTCGCTCCACCCCACCACTCGGTTGCTGATCCTCTCAAACTCCTCTTGAAAGGCTCTAACAGTAGTCTTTTGGGTGACCCTTGATAGCATAGACTGGAAGTCATCGTACTCGGTAGGGCCGAACGCCGACAAATTGCTGCAGAAAAATCCTCCCAACCGTTGAAAGGTCGGGCTCGGTCGGCGGTTTGAAACCATCGCAGGGCGGTCTCTTCTAGGTGAAAAGATGAGATCAATACCTTTTGGTCCTCCGCTGTGCCATGGTAGTGAAAGAACCGCTCAGCTCGATACACCCAATCGAGAGGATCGCCATCTTTAAACTTGGGAAATTTCAGCCTAAGAGTCAGTCTGCGATTTCCTCCCTCTCAATCTCGATTACGGTCCCGATCTCGTTCATATCCTCGGCGTGGGTACTCCCCCACACGCTGGTTCCTCATCTGAAAATTCTGGATGGGATCATCCTCCATATCCGACCCGTCATCGATGCCAATCGGGCTCATACCCCGAGCCCTAGCACGTGCGCCAATCGGTATGAGCTCGGGTCGAGGTCTAGGTCGATCTTCTCCTTGGTCCAGCCGCATCTCCTCTGGTGGGTTGGGAAGGAGAGGCTCACGAGGAGGGGGTCCCCTCCATCCTGGTCGTCCACGGGTAGGGGCCGGAGATTCCACCCGGGTCCGACGCGGAGCTCCCCCCGGTGGAGTTTCTTGCCGCTGATTTAGCAATAGTTGCAACATCATCTCAATATGGCATTGCGTGGTATCCATCTTCTCCATCAATTGTTGTTGGCTCTGCTACATAGTTGTTTGATTCCCACGCAAGAACTCCAAGAGACGGTCGGTGGAATCAAGATCGGGTCTCAGGTCCGCCGAGGCCGCGGGTGATCGCGAGCCTTCTTGATGTGGGTCGACGCCCCTTGAAGATGCCGCTTCTTGCTGCTTCGAGGTTGTAGAGCGGGTGTTCACCATCTTCCAAGGCCAAGGATTGAACTGCTCTGATACCAAATTGATGCGATCCGATAGAATTTGATCCGTATCCCAAGATTCTTGACTCTTCTTGATTTCTGGAAGGGTAGTTCTGACCTGATTGCAGACATGATTTCTAAAGATCCGTCCGTCAGATCGATCTCAATTTTGGATATGTTGTAGATCTCCGTGTTAGCTTTCCAGCGGTAGATCGTGGGTCTAGAGAAGATATCGGGATCTTAATATATCAGCCTCCGACTGATGACTGCGCAGGGAAGGACGGGCTGATAATCCAACGGGATGGAGTTGTTTGTAGAAGCTGGAAGGGATCAAGGAGGAGAGGAAGAAGAGGGAGGAGGTGGCTGGCCTCTCGGGACAGAGGTGGTGCAGCCGGATGAAGGAGGGGGCGGCGGCCTTGGACGGCGGCCTAGGGAGAGGGGGAAGGCGTCGCAAGAAGAGAAGAGAGAAGGGAAGAGAGCTAGGGCAAAAGCCTTTCAATTAATTTTTGCATACTGAAATAGGTGCTCACCACATCTATTTATAGGTGGCTACCTGACCCCCTTAACTTGACTTGATCTAATTGAATTCAAGAAACAACTAAACCCAAAGCGACTCTAATAAAGGCCAAGTCGGCTAACCCGAGCAAGGCTATGCTGAAATAAAATTAACATCAAGGACTCAAAAGCAAAAATAACCAAATGATTAAGTCCGAGGCGGTCTAGTGGATCCAACCGCATCAGTCTGAAAGCACCTTCTCCCTTTGGCATGAAAGGAACTTCATTGGAAGAAATAATGGAGGTATTCAAACAAGTCAAAATCAACCTCCCTCTCCTTGATGCCATAAAACAAGTTCCATCGTATGCCAAATTTCTCAAAGACCTTGTTGTACCCAGAAACGAAAATCTAGGACACATGTGCCTAAAAAGGTCTTCCTAACTGAACAAGTAAGCTCCATCCTCCAGCACAAAACCCCTCCAAAGTTCAAGGATCCTGGTGCACCTACCATCTCTTGTGTGGTAGGAGACAATTCGATTGATCGTGCACTATTAGATTTAGGGGCAAGTGTTAACCTCCTTCCTTATTTAGTCTACGAGAAGTTCAGATTAGGTGAATTAAAGCCTACTTCGGTATCCCTGCAATTGGCTGATCGATCTGTTAAAATACCACGAGGAACAATTAAAGATGTCCTAGTCAAGGTAGATAAATTTTATTTTCCAGTTGATTTCATCGTCCTTGATATGGAACCTGTGCCGAACCTTAAGAAACAGATCCCTATGATTCTTGGTCGCCCCTTCCTAGCTACAGCCAATGCATGTATTAACTGCATAACTGGGGTGATGGACATATCCTTTGGCAACATGAAAGTCAAACTGAATGTATTCCACGCCTCCGATCAACCCGCAAGGAAAGATGAGTGCTTCCTAGTAGACAAAATGGACGGTCTTGTAGAAGAAGCCCTTCCCTACATTCTGGCAGATGACCCTTTGGAAGCATGTTTAGCCCATTTTGACATTGATAATTTTGACTTAAACAAGGCCATAGAAGAAGTCAATGTCCTACTTGATAATCCGTCTCCCACAAATTCTCATCCTTGGCGTATCCGATATGGACCTCTTCCTACCCTTTCTAGTACGCCACAGTGCCCCTCCATCGAGTCCCCTCCCAAACTTGAGTTAAAGCCACTTTCGGTAACCCTTAAGTATGCGTTTCTAGGACCCGAAGATACCCTACCTGTAATCATCGCGGCTGACCTGTCTGACAAACAGGAGAGTCAACTTTTGAGTGTACTCGGAGAACACAAACATGCAATTGGATGGTCCATGACTGATCTGAAGGGGATTGACCCATCCATTTGCATGCATCGCATTCACCTAGAAGAAGATGCAAAACCGACCCGTGAAATGCAAAGGAGACTCAACCCTAACATGAAAGAAGTGGTCAAGAAAGAAGTAGTAAAGTTGCTAGATGCCGGAATAATTTACCCTATCTTTGATAGCAACTGGGTGAGTCCAACTCAAGTAGTACCAAAGAAGTCGGGCATTACTGTGGTTGAAAATGCAGAAGGAGAGTTGATGCCCATACGCACGACCACTAGCTGGCGTGTTTGCATTGACTATAGAAAGTTAAACTTCATGACTAGGAAGGATCATTTTTCTTTGCCTTTTATTGACCAAATATTGGAAAGGTTAGCCGGTCAGGGTTTCTACTGTTTCTTAGATGGTTATTCTGGATATAACCAAGTGGCCGTGTATCCCGATGATCAAGAGAAAACCACTTTCATATGTCCATTTGGGACATTTGCGTATAGAAGAACGCCATTTGGACTCTGCAATGCACCTGCAACATTTCAACGATGTATGATGGCAATTTTTTCTGACATGGTAGAAAAATTTTTGGAAGTATTCATGGATGATTTTTCAATTTTTGGCCCCTCATTTGATGATTGTCTCAGTAATTTATCCCTGGTTCTGAAAAGATGTAAGGAGACCAATCTAGTGCTGAGTTGGGAAAAGAGCCATTTCATGGTTCAAGAGGGTATAGTCTTGGGACACATTGTGTCCAAAAGGGGTATTAAGGTAGATAAAGCAAAAGTTGATCTTATTTCTAATCTTTCTCCACCCAAATCTGTGAAACAAATCCGTTCTTTTCTTGGCCATGTTGGTTTTTACCGTCGCTTCATTAAAGACTTCAGCAAAATCTCTAGGCCCTTGTGCAATCTCCTTGCCAAGGATACACCCTTTGTCTTTGATGAAGCATGTAAAGAGGCCTTTGAAAAACTCCGATCTAAGTTGTCTACGGCACCTATCATACAACCTCCCAATTGGACCCTTCCATTTGAACTTATGTGTGACGCTTCTGACTATGCAATTGGGGCGGTTTTAGGGCAACGGCTAGAGAAGTTACCTCATGTCATCTACTACGCTAGTAAGACACTCTCAGATGCACTATTCAACTACACCACTACTGAGAAAGAATTACTAGCTGTAGTGTTTGCCTTGGACAAGTTTCGATCCTATCTCTTAGGATCCAAGGTTATTGTATTCACTGATCATTCTGCTCTTCGGTACCTCCTTTTAAAGAAGGACACCAAGCCTCGTCTAATTCGATGGATCCTGTTGTTACAGGAATTTAATCTAGAAATTCATGATAAGAAAGGCACCACAAATATTGTAGCAGACCACTTGTCTAGAATCCTTCTCGAGCCTTCTCATAGCACTTCCCTACTTCATGACTCCTTTCCAGATGAACAATTGTTTGAAGTGCAACAAGAAAAAACACCATGGTTTGCCAACATAGTAAACTATCTTGCCATAGGACAAATTCCCGATCATTGGTCCAAACAGGACAAAGATCGATTCTTTTCGCAAGTTAAGTTCTACTTTTGGGATGACCCCGATCTATTTAAGTACTGCCCAGATCAAGTAATCCGTCGATGTGTGCCGGAATGTGAATTTCAGAGTATTCTTGATTTTTGTCATACCCAAGCCTGCGGAGGACATTTTGGGGGTCCAAAAACTGCAGCTAAAGTCTTACAAAGTGGATTTTATTGGCCCTCCTTGTCAAAGATGCTCACAATTTTTGTCGGACTTGTGAGCGATGCCAGCAAATGGGTACAATCACCCGTAGAGATATGATGCCACTTAACTCCATTTTAATTATAGAAATTTTTGATGTCTGGGGTATTGACTTCATGAGCCCCTTCCCGCATTTTTTTGGTTTTGAATACATTCTTGTCGGGGTAGACTATGTCTCGAAGTGGGTAGAAGCAGTTGCCACTAGGACTAATGACCATAAGGTTGTGGTTAAGTTCTTACAAACAAACATATTTAGTCGCTTTGGCACACCCCGAGCTATCATTAGTAATGGGGGATCACATTTCTGCAACCAATCTTTTGAAGCTTTGGTTCGTAAATACTCAATCACCCACAAAGTTGCCACCCCGTACCATCCCCAAACAAGTGGACAAGTTGAAGTTTCCAATAGGGAGATAAAACACATCTTAGAGAGAACAATACGCCCTGATAGGAAAGATTGGTCTCAGAGATTAAACGATTCTCTCTGGGCTTATCGTACTGCCTATAAGACTCCCATTGGCATGTCTCCTTATCGACTGATTTTTGGAAAAGCTTGTCACTTACCCGTAGAACTTGAGCATAGAGATTTTTGGGCCATTAAAAAGTTTAACTTCGATATGGCATCAGCAGGTTCTAACCGGAAACTTCAATTGAACGAGCTTGAAGAGTTACGCAATGAGGCGTATGAAAATGCCAAAATATATAAGGCATGGACTAAAGCTTTCCATGACAAATACATTAACCGTAAGTCTTTCGAGCCTAATCAAAAGGTTTGGCTATTTAATTCCAAATTGCGTCTCTTCCCTGGTAAACTTCGCTTTAGGTGGGACGGTCCATTTTTAGTTAGAAAAGTTTTTCCTCATGGTGCGGTCGAGATTCAGAACATCAGTGATGGTCGTGTCCTGAACGTCAATGGTCAGAGACTGAAACCTTATATAGAATGTGTTGCAGATGGACAGTTGATTGAATCCCTTGATTTGATGGATCCTATTTATCAGGATAATTAAGAATGTACTGCGTCTGGCTGAAGACGTTAAACTTAGCGCTTGTTGGGAGGCAACCCAATTTTCATAGATTATTTTTGCATATTTTCTTATCACATTTTTTTCAGGTGTTCTCATATTACTGATGCAACTAAGGTACAATGCTTCTATCCTCCATATGCATCATATTTTTGTCCAAAATAAAAATAATAAAAATAATAATAAAAAAATAAAAAATAATAATATAATATTATTAAAAAAATAATAAAAAAATAATAATAATTAAAAAAAAACATTGAGGACAATGTCTGGTCTAGGTTGGGGGGTATAGGAAATTCGAATTTCCTAAAGAACTTTTTACATTTTCGTATTTTTAAATAAGTTTACCTCAAAAAAAAAAAACCTAATTTCTATGCTTTAGTGCTGAAATAATAAACACACAAAGTATATAAAATCTAAAAAAACCCAATGACTAGTCAGGAGTAAGACAATTTGAGTTCTTTTTATTAAAAGTTCTTTTAGCGAGTTGTAAGATAATTTTTACTTTGGAATTTCACAACACACATGGCCTGCACTTGTAAGGGTTAGGTTCAACATTATGTTGTTAAGTCTGGTAGCAACCTTAAGTCCTGATGAATCATTCCTATCTAATTCACTATTATCCCATATTTAAACAAAAAACAACAAAAAAAAAGAAGAAATGAATTTAGTCAGGTACATCGAAAAGGGCTACCTATTGTCAAAGGTCAGCGGGCTTGTATGAGGAACCCGAGCATAGGTCCGTAGGGGAGTCTTGATGCCCAACACCTTACGCCATCTGGTGTGGGAGTGTTGACTGAATGCTCGGAGGAATCATTACAAGAGTAAAAGTGCGTAATTTATTTACAAATTAAAAAAAAAGAAAAAAAAAGAAAAGAAAAAGAGAAAATAATATTGACCTTGAAAAAACGATAGTGTGAAAGCCGTCGTTGTAAAAATTCGAGTAAACTGGAATATTACAGATAAAGCCCATAAGGTATTAAAGTAAATATCCACAACTCTCGAAATCCTGCAAGATAGGATGATTTTGAATCAGTGATTAGGTCTTATAGAATCAATTCTTGGAAACTACTAGTTTTAGCAGTATTTGGGGAATCTACAGCCTTAGCTTGTGTATGGTCCAGATATTATCGAGCACTCAAGTATAAATTAGCCTTACAACTCTCTAATAGAAACTTAATAACTTCAACTTAAATTGCATACTGACATAGGATTTGGGCTGACTTAGAAATTAAAACTTTGTGTGCTTTTGAAATTTTTGGCATTAATGCATTTGAAATTAGATTTTATAAAACAATAAAATAAATTCTTTGGGTAGAGAAAGCAGTTTGTGGGTATCTGCGCCGGAAACCCTCACGAGACAGAACTCGTCCACTAGGGCCACCTAGGGGTTTAAAAACTTATTGCATACGGTAAATGCAATCGCGATTCCTGCGAAAGTGAGTTAGTTTTTATTTTGCTTGAGGACTAGCAAAATGTAGGTTTGGGGGTGTGATAAGTGCTAAATAATGTATATATTTAACTATCTTACACAGCACTTATCATTATTTTCTTTGCACATATTTTAAATTTAATATAAGAAAATGTGTTCCCCTTCATCATTGCATTATTAAAAATAACTAGAGTTTGACTGATTTTATTGATCGAATCCAATCTATGCAGGTCGAATTTAATCTATGCAGGTCGAGTCAAACTCATTTGGGATAATTCCTAAACCCAACTCACATGCACCTCGCGACTTAGATCCTCTCAGATTCATCCATTCATCCTAACTTTTCAGCATCACATCTTAGCCATTCACTTCCAATTTCTTCACACATTCACCCATCAAAAATAGGTCTTTCCACGTGTCCAAACTCCCCAAAATTTCTTTCTCAATATGTAGCCATCCCAAGTTCACATGCCCGTATTCTCTTTCCTCCCCCGAACGCCAGCTTCCCATGCTTCGTAACAGCTCACTCTCCATCTTAGCGTCATCCTCTCCCCATTCTCCGGATCACAGATCTTCTCCCGCGACCGAGTATCCCATGGATCAACATCCCAGCTTGCATCTTTATCCTCTTCTTCAAAACAGAGCATCCTCCACGTTCCAACGCCTCCCCATCGTATCTTCATCACGAATTCATCTTCCCAACGTCTCTCTCTCAACTTCTCTTCATCCCACATTCCATTTCAACCGAACCCAACGTCCTCCGAGATTTCTTCTTCGAACGCCATCCCGTGCATCCCAACCTCCAACCGGATTCCCAGCTTCTTCCTTTCCGGATGAGTCCCAAGCACCTAGTTCCAGCAAACAGGGCTCTGTTAAGAAACAGAACCAAATCCTCCGCATGATCCACGGGCTTCCGAGATCTTCCCTCAGCAAAATAAATCAAGGAGTTCATCTTCATAACCATCCGAACTTCACTCCCTGATTTTTATCCAACGCCCGAGCTGCCGAATCCCGTGGATCATCTTCCCAGATTTCCCTCGCGGATTAGCTCCATCACCAAACTCCCAGCCGTCCGTAGTCTCCCTCAGTTTCTTCCGTATCCCCTGTTCCGGATCAACCTCCTCCGGATCACGGATCCTCATCTTCACCGGATCTTTCCCATATTTTCTCCCGTTCGGATCCCATCTTCTTCCGCCAGAATCCCATCCATTCCGTCGTCCACAACCACTCCTTCCCAGCTGAAGCAAGCCAACCTCCTCCGGATCACGTCCACAAACAGATCTCAACCATTTTCCCAAGTTTATCCTCTCAACCTCCTCTCCGGATCACGCCAGTAAATCTTCCGAATCACCTGCGATCGAGTTCATCTCCCCTTCATGCCATTCGGCCAGCCGTTCTCAGCAAACCACCGTTCGCAAGGAGAAACAGCCTCCCCTGCTTCAACCACGGAGTAGATCAAGCATCCTCCCAAGTGCATCCCGAGCTTCACGGATTCGGAACCACTCCCAGCTGAATCCAGTTGTTCCCAGTGCCAATCCAGCATCAGATCGAGCCTCATCCTTATCCTCCACTCGGAAAAAGGGAAGAGATAGAGACTGCAGCCTATAAAAGGCCCAAGCTTGAAACAGGGGAAGGCACTTCGGGGGGTTCGGTTCCACATCTCTTCACAGGCCAAATCCCACGGGAAGAAAGAAACAAAGAAGGGAGAGAAGAGTTTTGGATATTTTGGGAATGATTTCTCATATAAAAAAAATGAAGTGCTGAGAGGGAGTTCTTCAATGGAAGTCGCCAGAGGAAGAAAGAAAGAAGAGCTGGTCGCGATGGAAGTCTTCTCCACTGCTACGGCTGTTCAATTCTCCATGGAAGGCTGATCTCCTCACTAGGGCTGGATGCAGCCCTAACAAAGGGCTAAGGGTTTTATACTTTATTTTATATTCTTAGGGTTGTATGAATTTATTATTTTCAATGGATATCTTCTTTTGAATCATATTTAATTTCTGTGATTTTAAGTATGATGTTCGTACAACTGTTCTTCATGATCACTAAGTAAATATAAGATAGTCCATGCTTAGGGAAGATGCGATGTGCTGCCACCTTAGATTAGGGTAGACATTTCATGCCAACTGAAGATGGATTATGCCCAAATTACTTTTGTGAATTTTTATTTAAATGCTTATTAGGCTTGTAGCCAATTTGCATGTTAATCCAAGAATGAAATAAAATATAAATAACCCTTGTTCCGATGTTAGTGGTAAATTCCTTGCCCTAGGTTTTTCCCAAACTGATATCATTTTAATCGCATTTTCATTAAATTGCTTAGTTTAATTTTCTTCACAAACTCTTCCTTTTAAATATTTTTATTTTTAAGAAAAATAACTGTACCCCAATTCCTGTGGATCGATACCCGTAATCACTATCCTACCAGATACGTGCTATTGCGTGGTCTTTAAAGTTGACTATCACATGTGACCCATGTCAACGTGTTGGAAGTCTAACTCGTAGGCAAATGATGCCTCTTCAGCCCATTACTGCTATTGAAATTTTTGACATGTGGGGCATCGATTTCATGGGCCCATTCCCACCATCTTTTGGATATGAGTATATTTTAGTTGGTGTTGAGTATGTATCCAAATGGGTAGAAGCTGTGCCTTGTTGAACGAATGACCACAAACCAGTTTTAAAATTTCTTAAAGAAAACATATTTTCTAGGTTTGGGATGCCCAAGGTTATAATTAGTGATGGGGGAAAACATTTCTGTAATAAACCTTTTGAGATCCTGTTACGAAAGTACGGTATCACTCATAGAATTCCAACTCCTTATCACCCGCAGACGAGTGGCCAAGTAGAGTTAGCCAATCGGGAGATTAAACGAATTTTAGAGAAAATGGTGAATCCATCATGCAAAGACTGGTCTTTAAAACTTTCTGACGCATTATGGGCTTACCGTACTACTTATAAAACTATTCTTGGTATGTCTCCGTATCGGCTAGTCTATGGAAAAGCATGTCATCTACCTGTTGAAATAGAGCATAAATCGTATTGGGCCATTAGAAAATTAAACTTTGAATTGCAAGATGCTGGTTTAGCTAGAAAATTACAATTAAGTGAGTTGAATGAAATTTGTCGGGATGCGTATGACAATGCTAGACTTTGTAAAGAACGAATGAAAATTAGGCATGATAAATCAATTCTAAGAAAATCTTTTGAACCTGCACAAAAAGTTCTTTGTTATGACTCTCGCTTACATTTGTTTCCTGAAAAGTTACGATCAAGATAGACAGGTCCTTTTATTGTAAAAACAGTTTTTCCATACGGGGCAGTTGAAATTGAGAATCCACAGGATGGCAAAATTTTTAAGGTAAATGGACACAGATTAAAACCTTTTCTTGAGAATTTTGCAGATGAAGAGGACTCCTTTCCCTTGGAGGAGCCTTCTTATGACTGAGCATGACGGCCAAGGTATGTGTATATTAGTTAGAATTATTATTATTATTATTATTATTATTATTATTATTATTATTTTCCTCTAGTTTTCTTCTTATTTTGTAGGTCTTCTTTTCTGGAAATCAACAGCTCAAGGTATTCTTCTTCTCTCTATTATTTTCTCTATTGTCTCTCACATATAGTTTTCTTGCATCTTTTACATTGAGGACAATGCAATGTTTAAGTTGGGGGGCGGGAAATATTTTGACCAAAAACAAAAAAAAACTTGTTTTTGTATTTGATTTATTCTATTAATTTCTTTTCTGAGCAAATGCACATGTATTTTCATATTGAGTTTGTGCAACTATTAAGGAAAGGAACATATGCATACTATGATTGATTAGAGACCTATTATTAGATCCCCACACGTGTACTTAATGACAATAGGAAAGCCTCAGGAGTTCACATTTGTTAACTGCATTTTTGTTAGCTTTATCCGTAAAAGAAGTACGAGTATCCTTGTTCGTACCATAAGGTTCATGATTTGGTTTTTACATAAAGATAGAGGTTGAATATCCCAGTTAGATTACTTAGGTGCCTTATGATCCGACCTTGGTTGACCTATAGTCACGATGCAGTCACATATATAATAAAAATATCTATATGGTTCAATCTACTATCTCTTTTCTTGCATGATAATAATAATAAAAAAAAATCCTTATGATGACAAGTCTGGCCTCGTGGCGTAGTCTGGTTCGAGTAATTAAGTCCGAGGGGTGTTTCACCTAATGTCTTGAGCCAACTGGATCGGGGGTCATTGACTGAAAGCTCGCTATATGGGCCTTACTAGAGCCTAATGGGGTTGAACTATTGTAATCGTCATATGTTTTTAAAAATAAAAATAAGCATGAATAGGGTTGGTCGGACTGAACCTAGTGACATGTGGTAATGACTGGTTTGACTCCATTGTGTTGGACCTCTGTGTACCCGGGTTGTTTAGTTGGGATTGATAGCTCTTTCTTTACATGCGAACCATTCTTGACAAATTTAGACAACATGTGATATTCTGAAAATTTGATGGATCAAGTTCTAATAAACTGAAGAAAACACTTGTGAACTTGAGTAGTGCACCTAAAACTCAGGCGATGCCCTATTGTGGTGGAGGTATTAGTACTCTGAGAAAGTCATGCTATTTTATGCACACTACATTTTCATATTTCTTTGTTTTGACAATTGTCATGGTTGAAAATATATATCAATTAATTACATGTGTATTAGCTTAAGATTTATTTCATATTTTTATTATTAGAATCTCATGTCATATCATTCATGATGTTTGTGGGTAACATCACTGCAAATCCTCATGAGACAACACTCGTCCACTAGGGTAACCTAGGGGTTTAACGGCTTGTTGCACGTGCTAAGTGCAATCGTGATGCCCTACGAAAGTAGGTACGTATCTTAGTTTTGTATTTTTAGTTTTAATAAAATGTCATAGGTTAAACCACACCTTTTGCACTCTCAGATTATCATTTGCTCGTTAATCGCTAGAGACTAGCAATAAGCTAGTTGGGGGGTGTGATGAGAGCACAAAAGTGCGATCTACACATCACTTAAATTAGTATTATTGCTAACAAATAATGATAGAAGTGCTGTATTAATATTATATTTTTGTGGGGTGCAGGTGATCGGAAATCAAAGCTAAAATGCACATTGGGTCCAAAAATATGCATCACTGCAGGTGACCAGCCAACTGCATGGGTCGACCCCAGTTGCACACTAGAAGGAGGTCAAGTTCAGCCGTATACTTCGTCGCAGCTTCATTCTTCTGCAAGCCCAAGCATCTATTCCACGTGTCCGCTCGCGTGGAAGAAACGAGCATCCTCTTCTTTTCCCCATTTCAAAGGCTTTTGGAGTTCATTCATCCCAGCAGTCACCCCCGCATCATCTGCCGCGTCCACGAAGCATCCGAAGCGTCCGAATCCAGTGATCCACCTTCCAAATCTCATCTTCCCCGAGTCCGCTTCTCCCGCGTGCAATCTTCCTGCTCTCAGCATTGGATCTTCCCAGCATCCGGCAGCCGTCCACCTCTTCTTCCGCCTCTCCCGCGAGTGATCCTCCACGTCCAGATCTCACGCGTTGGAGCGTCCCAGCCATCCGTGATGGTTTCGTGCCTCACCCTCCGCGTCTCCGCCCCCAGCAAAGTTCCTTTTCTTCCGCCGATCTCGTCCACGTTCCCAGCTTTCTCCGGTGTTCCCGCGTACAAGATCCTGCAGGCATCCTTGATCCACCTTCCAGATCTCAGATTCCCACATCCAAGGCCCTTCTACCAACTCCTCCGCATCTCATCCCAGCAAAGAACCAGCTTCTGAGCCCGTGATTTCAGCATCCGTGATCACGCCCCGTCCGCTCATCCCATTGGCCTCACGAGTCACAGCTTCTCCCAGCCGTCTGCGTGCAGCCCATCATCCCGCGATGCATGCGATCGCGATCTTCCGAGTAGAAAGCACGACGAATGCTTAGAAATTGAGTTCATATGTTCATGAAACATATACCATGATTAGATCTATCCTACCATTCATTTTTAATTAAAAACCATAGAGTTTATTTCTTGGATGCACTATCATCAAGGGGAATTCCAGATCCCTACCATCTTTTTTTCATTGAACTTTGTTTATTGCTATATTGTTCTCCGATTTTAATTTCTGAAAATCAAAACATCATCTTAATCCACAAATTTATTGAATTAATTAATCTAAAATTATATTAAATAATCTAATATATATTTCGTTTCCTGAGGATTCGATCTCGGACTCTCGAGATTTTACTACTTGTACGATTCTCCTATACTTGGGAGATTAGTTTCGCGAAAACATTTTTGCGAGCGCGTCAAATAGTAAGATGGAAGAACCAAGGAAGAAGATTGAATGCCTCTGCCCAGCCTTTTTCTTTTCCTTCTTTTTGAACTAAGATGAAGAAGGAAGAGGGCGTCCTAGGCTTTCCTTTTTCTTCTCTTGATTGCGGCTCAAAGGAGGAAGATGGAGGAGGATGCTCACGGCTGGAATGAGGAGGAAAAGCCTTGAAAAGTGGCCGAAATTCCCATGATCTTTTAATGCCTTAAGGGATAAAGATGAGTTCCTATTTTTAAGGAACTCATTCTTATCCCTTTAGGTGGCAAGCAAGGAGGGGCGTAGCCCCCTCCTTTTCTTCTCATGCAAGCACCAAGGGGAGGGGCATGGGCCCCTCCCTCAAGTCCAATTAAATCCACCATTTAATCAAATTAAAGGGTGATTTAATTTGGGTTCATTTCATGAGTCCAATCCTATTCAAAATAGGATTTTTATGAACCCATTTCAATTTCCTCCTTATCCTAATCTAATTAGGATTTAATTGAACCATGACTCTATTGAACTCTTCAATTCTAATCCAATTAGGAGTCATGAAATTAATTAGATTAAATTTAAAATTAATTAGGACTTAAGAAAATCCTAATCTAATCAGGACTTGTTCAAATTTCAGCCCTAAGACAATTAGGACTTAAGAAATCCTACTCCTAGTAGGACTCTAATTTAATTTAAAATTCTAATCCAATTAGAACTCTAAGGATCCTACTCCAAGTAGGACTCATGATCAGGTCCAATTAATTAAATCCAATTAATTAAATTAAATTGCAATCCGATTGCAATTGTTCCTTCCTCTAACCACTAACTCTTAGCGGGTTAACCATTTATCAATCCAATTGATCATATGTGATTCTTAATCACAATTCAACCATCGGATCGGTCAATACTTCTAATGTGTGTGACCCATAGGTTCTATTCTGACTGGTAGTGAGATATATTGCAATCTCTATCACAATATCATTGAAAACTTCTTTCAATGGGTTGAAACAATTCCAACTCAACTCACCAGGGATTATTGACCATCGAGATGAACCCTGTGAGTCTCACCATCCACCAGTGACACCTAGCAGTATGTAGTGGCTACCCAGCAGAATAGAATGATGAATCTCTAGATGCAGTTATCGTATGATACAGTCCTTCTATCGTGGATTCCTACAGACCGGAGGTCATAGATAACTCGTCAAACCCTGTTGTATGTCATATGTCTAGATTTATTCGACTTGAGTTCGATAGTGAAAAACTCTTTCTCCACTTTATATTACTGCCCTGGCCAAGGTCTTAGAACTCAGTCTAATAAATCACATAGGATCACTCCTCTTCTATCAAGATCGATAGATTCTATGTAAGTGCATACCCTACTCCTACAGTGAACCTACTGCAGCCAATCTACACAACAAGGACCCATATGACTAGAGACCATGTATATGTGCAGTCAAACTACAATAATCTCACTGTGAATAGCCGAAGCACCGCAGGTCAAAGGACCAGTCATACTACTGCAACATCAAGCAAGTCACTGACGAGTGGATAGACATCCAAGTGAATTCTTGTCTTGATCACGCTTAGTACCCTTGTTCTCTAACAAGCACCTGCACTATCACTTCAGTGTCCCTACACTGTGGACTTGAGTCTCGTCCATCCATAAGGAAAGTGATCTGTGCACTGATCAGATCGATCACCATCCTCGTGATGATCCATTGATCAGGAGCATTTAGAAATTAATCACCAATGATACATGGCTCAAATTCTCAACTCTTGAGAATATGTATGATCTTATTAATTTCTTGGACGATTCATAGACACATAAACAATATGAATGAAAAAATACCCTTTTATTATTCAATAATAATAAAGTCAAGTGCAAATTTATGTCCCAGAATTAATAACGTGTCCGCCAGATTGGCTTCTAGGGCATATATCTAATAATCTCCCACTTGCACTAAAGCCAATCAGACATATATCTAAGTTCTATCTTCGCAAGGTGGGCTTCAGTCTTCTGCTGATTTAACTATTTAGTGAGCGGGTCCGCCACGTTGTCCGCGGAGTCTACTCTCTGCACCTCGATATATTTCTTTTTGAGGTAGTCGCGTATGAGGTGAAAGCGCCGCTCTATGTGCTTGAACTTCTGATGAGACCTAGGCTCCTTAGCAAGAGCTACGGTGCCATTATTATCGCAGTAGAGTGTGATGGCATTTGATGGCATTACATCTATCTCTGCAATGAATTTCTTGAACCAGAAGGCTTCCTTTGCAGCTTCAGAGGCGGCAATATACTCAGCTTCATGGTAGAATCAGCAATGATCGGTTGTTTGGAACTCTTCCAATTTACCGTACCACCATTGCACAAGAACACATATCCAGATGTAGATTTTCTATCATCAATATCAGTCATGAAATCTGAATCTGTGTATCCTTCTACCTTTAACTCTGATGATCCTCCAAAAACCAAGAACAAATTTTTAGTTCTTCTCAAGTACTTAAGAATGTTCTTCACAGTTGTCCAGTGCTCTTCACCTGGATTTGACTGATATCTGCTAGTGACACTCACAGCAAGGGCTATATTAGGTCGTGTACACAGCATGACATACATGAGGCTTCCTATTGCAGAAGCATAAGAAATCCTGCTCATGCGTTGAATCGTTTCAGATGTGTTGAGGCACATCTTCTTGGAGAGATGAATCCCATGCCTTAGGGGTAATAGACCCCTCTTGGAGTTTTCCATACTGAACCTTTTCACTACCTCCTCTATGTACATCTTCTGTGATAGGCCAAGCATCCTTTTAGATCTATCTCTATAAACCTTAATCCCCAAAATGTAGGATGCTTCCCCAAGGTCTTTCATGGAGAATTCTTTTGATAACCAGACCTTGACCGAGGTTAGCATGGGAACATCATTCCCAATCAAGAGGATGTCATCCACGTACAGTACGAGGAATACGACAGCACTCCCATTAACCTTCTTGTAAACACACGGTTCCTCTTCGTTCTTGATGAAATCAAACGATTTGATCGCATCATTAAAATGAGTGTTCCAACTCTGAGATGCTTGCTTTAGTCCATAGATGGACCTTTGCAGCTTGCATACCTTATGATCACCATCACTGGAAGTGAAACCCAAAGGCTGCTCCATATAAATATCTTCATCAAGATATCCATTCAGGAAAGCAGTTTTCACATCCATCTGCCGTATTTCATAATCATGAAATGCTGCAATGGTAAGCAATGTTTGAATGAATTTCAGCATGGCTATAGGTGAAAAGATCTCCTGATAGTCAATGCCTTCGCGCTGACTATACCCTTTCGCCACTAGCCTTGCCTTATAGGTCTCTACCTTTCCATCCGAACCTATTTTCGTTTTATAGATCCATTTACATCCAATAGGTACTATACCTTCTGGTGGATCCACTAAGGTCCAAACTTGGTTGGAATACATGAGTCTATCTCTGACTTCATGGCTTCTAGCTATTTCTCGGAATCGATATCAGATATCGCCTCGTTGTAGGTATTGGGATCCTGTACATGTTCCCTATCTCCCATGAGGAACATTTCCTCGGTATCATCTACTAGTATACCTAAGTATCTATCAGGAGGATGGAAGACCCTACTTGATCTACGAGGTGGAGGAGGTTCAACGTGTATTGGCTCTATGTGAATAGGTTCTATAGGATCCATTACTCATTGCTTTTCAGAGACTTTCTCTTCAAGCTCAATTTTCCTCCCACTGCCTCTATCAAGGATAAACTGTTTTTCTAAGAAGATGGCATGTCGGCTCACAAACACATTGTGATCCTCTGAGATGTAAAAATTGTATCCTAATGACTCTTTAGGATATCCTATGTGTTGCCGGGGTGAAAATCCCGCGGGATTTTCACCCCGGCAACACTATGAAATGAGCACTTATGGTCCTAGACTCTAACTTGTCCGCCTGTTGTCGCTTGACGTAGGCCGGACATCCCCAAATCTTGAGATGATCAAGACTCGGCTTCTTACTATGCCATATCTCATACGGTGTGGTAGGAACAGACTTAGAGGAAACTCTATTCAATAAATAAATTGCAGATAATAAGGCATCTTCCCAAAGAAACATAGGCAGATCTGTGAAGCTCATCATGGATCGGACCATATCCAATAAAGTCCGATTCCTCCTTTCTGACACCCCGTTGAGTTGAGGTGTACCCGAAGGCGTCCATTGTGAGACTATGCCATTATCCTTGAGATAGTCCCGGAATTCCCCACTAAGGTATTCTCCTCCTCGATCTGATCGAAAAACCTTAAGAATTTTTCCAGTCTGTTTTTCTACTTCATTTCTGAATTCTTTAAACTTTTCAAAAGACTCAGATTTGTATCTCATAAGATACACATACCCATATCGTGAATAATCATTGGTAAAGGTAATGAAGTATGAATAACGACCTTTGGCTGACACATCAAATGGGCCACACACATCAGTGTGTACCAGTGTAAGTATTTCAGTGATCCTCTCCCCATATCCTACAAAGGGCAATCTAGCCATTTTTCCTTTAAGACAGGACTCACAAGCTGGATATGACTCAGAAGTCAATAGGTCGAGAAGCCCATCTTTCTCCGTTTTGTTCATTCTGTCCTCTCCAATATGACCAAGCCTGAGGTGCCACAAATACTTCTGGTTTATCTCATCTTTGGATCTTTTAGATCCTATGGCATTCACTACTTGCTTAGACACATTCATAGACACATCAATATGCAAGTGATAGAGACTGTCGATCATGAAACCACGTACAACTAATTTATTTCTAAAATAAATAGAACAGTAGTCTTTGTCAAATGTCAAAATATGACCATCCTGTGCTAAATATGAAACAGAAATCAAATTTCTGCTAGCAGCAGGGACATAGTAACGGTCTCTAAGCAATAAACTAAATTCAGACGGTAATCGTAGAGGATATGTGCCCACAGCTACAGCAGCAACTCTTGCCCCGTTGCCAACCCGAAGGGTCACTGCACCTTTCGCTAGCCTCCTACTTTTCTTTAGACCCTGCATAGTAGTGCACAAATGAGCACTAGAACTAGAATCCAAAATCCAACTAGAAGTAGAAGAAACCGTAAGGTTAGTTTCAATTACGAGCAAGTCTAACATACCTTCAGAAGGTGTGTCTGCCTTTTTGTTCTTTAGACTCTCAAGGTATGAAGGGCAGTTCCTTTTCCAATAGCCGTCGACGTTGCAGTGGAAACATTTTCCTTTGTCATTAGCCTTTTTCTTATGAACTTTCTTTTTAGGCTTCTTGTCTTTCTTCTACTTCTTTACAGGCTTCTTTTTCTTCTAAGTAAACTTTCTCTTAGAAACAGAAGTCAGCTCAGCAGCCAAAACAGAGCCTCTTGAACCTTTCAAGGCTCCCTCAGCAGTTACCAACATATTCAACAATTCGGTCTTAGTGCAATCAATCTTATTCATGTGGTAGTTTACTATAAACTGCCCAAATGAATCAGGAAGGATTGCAAGATCAGATCTGTCTGCAGTTCCTTATGCATGGTCATACCGAGCTTCTCAAGCTCCTCTAGGTCCTTGATCATAGTCAAACAGTGATCGTGGATAGACTGCCCCTCGCGCATCTTTGCCTTGAAAATTCTCTTGCATACTTCAAAGCGAGCTGTGCGACTCTGCTCACCATACAACTCTTGCAGATGTGCCAGTATTTCCCTAGCAGTCTTCATATTCTCATGCTAGCATTAAAGTTCATTAGTCATGGATGCCATGATGTAGCACTTGACCCTAATGTCGTCATCTGTCCACTTTTGATGCATCTTATGCTGATCATCCGTAGGACGTGCTGGTAACCTGGGAATATCACTCTTAAGTACATACCCTGGTTTCTCACAATTCAAAACAATTTTTAGGTTTCTAAGCCAGTCTTTGTAATTGGTTCCGGTCAGTCGGTTGGTCTCAAGGATACGGGTCAAAGGGTTCGAAGATGACATTATAATCTGTAGAGAGTAAAGATTATAGTTAGACTTTGTACTTGAACTCTATTTGTTTTAGGGTCTTTTAAAACAAATATGCTCCCACTATTTTCTCGAATCCCTCATACTCCCCTGATGGAGAAACGAAAACCCTACGCGACTAGAATTTCTAGTGGGTACTGCGGTCTCACCGATTTACATACCGCCTCACCTAACAATTATTGATGACATATAAATGGATGAGTGTACAACTCTTGTACAATGCTTCTTAAGCAAATTGCAGTGGTACTTGGTCTCTAAGTTATGAAAACCTCACCTAACAGTTATTGGCCCCATTACTTAGTTAAGTCAGACCCACCGTATAACCGCAGAAATAAAGTCGTCATTGGGTCCTTACCTAACAGTTATTGGTGCCCAACCCCACCTTTACCCCACAACATCTCATGTCTAATAGAGAGGTCCAATCCTCCGATGCAACTTGCCCACTGTGTCCAGCCGAGACAAATCAACACCGGAAAGACCTTAGCAGCTCCACTATGGTGGAAGACCTATGGACTTAATATCGCATAATCATGTCTTAGTGTTTACAACTTGAGTTCTTCATAAGAGGTAATCGAACAATTGGCCACGTAAGCAGGTCGGAGGCTCCCCTTACTCGGAGAGTAAGGTCCTAATTAAGTAACCACCTTTTAGGCTTGCCTAGACACCAATTAGATCAATTAATCAAATATGACTAACTCATGTTGGTTCACCATCGACTGATTAGGGAGGTTTATAATTCGGTCTTACTCGATCGCGTATTCACATCTCATGCAAATATAAATCTACCCTCATAGAAATAAACATTAAACATCCAGGCATTTATCAAAAATAAAATTAAATGGTGATGATCATGGATTCAGGATGGGGTCATTTTACAAGCACATGCATGTCAATTGGTTAGATCGTCTTCAACTCTTGACTTGATCTTGATACCTTAGGTCCAATTATGATCAACTCCTTGATCCATCTTCAATCAACCCTTGATCTCGATCCACGCATGTTGAGCTTGTTGATGTATATATCGATCAACCATCGACGTGCAACACACATCACAGATTACATCCCAGATTGCTTTAAAAATTAAATAAAAATAAAATAAAATTACAACCCTTTTTCATGAGACATGCAGATCTCTAATACATGAATTTAAGATGCACGCAGGCATCTGAAAAATTAAAATTACATGCATCACAGAACATCGCAGAACATTTCAGCACATTCAAAGGATCCATCCATGATCATCACCATACGCATCACATGCATAAAAATTATTTTCAGATCTATAATTTAATTGATTATTTCATCTCATGACTTGCTGATCATGCTAGATTTGTCTCTAAATATTTGTAATCACATTATCAAAGCATTAGAATCATTAATCTAAGCATCTAAAAATTAGTATGCAGAAAAATCAGCAAGCTGAAAATTTTGTATACATAAATTTCAGTAAGCATAATCCCTTAAAGTTCAGATCTAAAATGCCTTTAAAAATTTAATCCTAATCTTAATCTACGTAACCATGGCTCTGATACCACTGTTAGGAGGAGTCTCCACTCCTACATGGGTTCGGTCCTATTAAAAATAGGGTGACACCCATGTATACCTATCAGAGCATGCATCTCTATACGCCTTCGGACGGAGAGCCACGCTTCGTCACACGATCACGCGTGAGAGTTTCCGGAGATCGGTCACAACTCTTGAACCTTTGCTCTGATACCACTGTTAGGATCTGTCACATGTCGCTGAAAATTCAAAAATTTTCAGATATGCAGCGGAAAGATATGTACATATCCCGTTCATCGCATGAACGTATTTTAAAACCTTTCATTTGTAGATAGATTAGAATTAAAGTATTTTAAACCATTTTAAAATCATTAAGAAGATCAGATCTTCACTTTGTGTGGATAGATGGTCTCCGCAAATCTGATTTACGTGGTATTTGATCAAGGCTCAGTGGAAGCCGCACACGCGTCCGGCCTCTACGGGTATCCACACGAAGTAATGAGTCGATCGAAGTCTTTGGATCTCCCCGGGGTGCTATCTCCCTTGCAGAGAAGGCTATTGATGGATGAAGTCCTCTCCTTTGAATCAACCTTTGATTGGCTTAAGAGGAATAGTAAGATGGAAGAACCAAGGAAGAAGATTGAATGCCTCTGCGCAGCCTTTTTCTTTTCCTTCTTTTTGAACTAAGATGAAGAAGGAAGAGGGCGTCCTAGGCTTTCCTTTTTCTTCTCTTGATTGCAGCTCAAAGGAGGAAGATGGAGGAGGATGCTCAAGGCTGGAATGAGGAGGAAAAGCCTTGAATAGTGGCCGAAATTCCCATGCTCTTTTGATGCCTTAAGGGATAAAGATGAGTTCCTATTTTTAAGGAACTCATTCTTATCCCTTTAGGTGGCAAGCAAGGAGGGGCGTAGCCCCTCCTTTTCTTCTCACGCAAGCACCAAGGGGAGGGGCATGGGTCCCTCCCTTAAGTCCAATTAAATCCACCATTTAATCAAATTAAAGGATGATTTAATTTGGGTTCATTTCATGAGTCCAATCCTATTCAAAATAGGATTTTTATAAACCCATTTCAATTTCCTCCTTATCCTAATCTAATTAGGATTTAATTGAACCATGACTCTATTGAACTCTTCAATCCTAATCCAATAAGGAGTCATGAAATTAATTAGATTAAATTTAAAATTAATTAGGACTTAAAAAAATCCTAATCTAATCAGGACTTGTTCAAATTTCAGCCCTAAGACAATTAGGACTTAAAAAATCCTACTCCTAGTAGGACTCTAATTTAATTTGAAATCCTAATCCAATTAGGACTTCAAGGATCCTACTCCAAGTAGGATTCATGATCAAGTCCAATTAATTAAATCCAATTAATTAAATTAAATTGCAATCCGATTACAATTGTTCCTTCTTCTAACCACTAACTCTTAGCAGATTAACCATTTATCAATCTAATTGATCATATGTGATTCTTAATCACAATTCAACCATCGGATCGGTCAATACTTCTAATATGTGTAACCTGGTAAGTACTAAATAATGCATGAATTAATATCTTACTCATAGCACTTATCATTATTTTTACGCATATATTTTAAATTTTAACATAAGAAAATTCATTCCCCTTCATCATTGCATTTTAATAAATAATTTGAGTTTGCTTGATTTTATTGGTTGAGTCTAATGTGTACAGGTCAAGTCAAACTAATTAGGATGATGTCTGAACTAATGTGTGCAGGTCGTGTTTGTAGCTGAACCCGTGTCCACGTCACCCTTTAAATGCTTAGAGATCAAGCTTCCACGTCATCCTTTTCCTCCCCTGTTTTAGCTTCAACCAATCTGAGTCACTCTCTTCAGCCCGTTTGCATGTCACTCGGAACCAAGAATCAAGCCAACCATCAGCCGAATCATCTACGGATCCTTCCCAGCTCCCGAGTCCCACGAACAAAACCAAGCCTATCATCCCGTTCAAGTTCCAAAAGGTCCCATGCCCATGATCCCTTTCTTCGCATATTCATCCCAACGGATTTCTCCTCATCCACTTCTTTCGAACTAGCCAGCGTTCCGGATTGATCCCAACTCCATCCCGTTTGCATGTTGTTCGTAACCCATCCTTATCCCGCAACCAACCATATCCCAGCATTCAGATTAACAGCTTAGCATCCATCCAATAGATTCATCTTCATCTCATCCTTCATCCGCATGAAGCCAGCTTCATCCCCTCCACGGATAAGCCCCAGCCATCAAAGCTTCATCCGCATCATCCTCTGTTTCGGAACAGAGAAGCATCTTTATCTTCTTCTCGCTCACGGCTCTTCTTCCCAACCAAATCCAAACGTATTCTCCCCTGCTTCGGAACAGAGTATCATCTTCCAAATCAATCCAAATTTCGTCCACATCATCCAAAAATCTCCTTCCAGCCGGATGAGCATCCCATCTTCCGCTATTTCCCAAGCTTATCCCGACTTCTTCTCAGCTCACGAATCCAGCCTTGCATCCACATCCCCTGTTCCCAATCAGATGAACATTCCAAACAACCACTCCCAGCCGAATCCAAACTCTCCTTATCCATGGATTCATCCCAGCGTCCGTGAGTTTCTCCCATGCTTCTGGATCATCTCCCAGCTCATCTTTACTTCATCCCATTGTGATCCATCCTTATCCACGGATTCAATCAATGGCATCATCACCAAACTCCCAGCCGGATGAGCATCCCATCTTTCTCCGCTAGATTCCATGCTCATTCCGTTCGTGATCATCAGCATCCTTATCCTCTTCCTTATCTCTTGCTCCCAATCTTCTTCACGGATCTGCTGCCCATCCGGGTATCTCGTAGCCAGCCGGGAGGAGCATCCACAAACTTCCCAGCAAATTCCATTATACACGAACGGCTTCACGCATCTTCTCCTTTGATCCGAACCACAGCAGTCCAACGAATCAGGCCAAGCTTCATCCCAACGGCAAAGGGTTCATCCTTATCCATGATTCAAAATAAGGAAGAGGAAAGAGAGATTGGAGCCTATAAAAGGCCAAGCGTGAAATAGGGGAGGCAACTTCGGGTGGGGGATCCACATCTCTTCGCTGGAGAAGCTTGGGTTCCCAGACCAAGTTCCCACAAAAATAAGAGGGAGAGATAGTAGTTTGGGTATTTTGGGAATGATTTCCCAAAGAAAAAAATAATGAAGTTCAAGAGGGAGAGGAAGCCGACGGGAGAAAAGAAGGAGAACCCAGTCGTGATGAAGGCCTTCTACATCGCTGCTGCTGTCGCCCACGACTCAATAGAAGACTGATCTCCTATCTAGGGCCAGATGCAGCCCTAACAAAGGGCTAAGAATTTTGCATTTTTGATTTTTATTCTTGGAGTTGTATAAACTTTATTTTGCTCTTAATGAATATTTTATTTCATCTCATATTTAATTTCTATGATTTCAAATATGACGTTTATACAACTGTTCTTCATGATCACTAAGTAAATATGAGATAGTTCATGCTTAAGGAAGATGCAGTGTCCTGCCACATTAGTTTAGGGTAGACATTTCATGCTAACTTAAGATGGATTATTTCCAAATTGCTTTTGTGAATTTCTATTTAAATGCTTATTAGGCTTGTAGCCAATTTGCATGTTAATCCAAGAATAAATTAAAATACAAATAACCCTTGTTCCGATGTTAGTGGTGAATTCCTTGCCTTAGGTTTCCTCAAACTGATAACATTTTAATTGCATTTTTTATTAAATTCCTTAGTTTAATTTTCTTCACAAACTCTTCCTTTTAAATATTTTTATTTTTAAGAAAACAACTATACCCCAATCCCTGTGGATCGATACCCGTAATCACTATCCTACCAGATACGTGCTATTGCGTGGTCTTTAAAGTTGGCTATCAATTTTTGACGCCGTTGCCGGAGATTGCTAGCATAGTTATTTTTCTTTTATCTTAAAACTCTCTTTTTTAAAAAAATATGTATATATATATAAAATAAAATAAAAATATTTTCTATTTTGTTACTAATCTTCTTTTTCTCTCTTACTAATTTTTGATTTTTCTTTTAGTATTATTTGATCAGGAATCGAAGAGGAAGTTTGGGACGATCAAAAAGGGAACTGCTGAAAAAGGAATGTTATAGAGGTTTGCTTTAAAATAAAAAAAATTGCTGGGAAAATTTTCTTTGGTAACCTCTAAACCTTTCTTATTGAAATTGATTCCTAGTTTGCTTGAAATTTTGTGGTGATTATTTGATTTTAATTTCAGTAAAAGTTTGAATGCATGCTTGATACACATACACCAATTAATCCGCACATAGTAAGGGCAATCACCCCAACAAGATAAGAACTGGATTTCATCACCAGATTCTTGTCCAAATTAGGTGAATCAATTCTCACATAGCTATCATTTTAATTAAAATCAATTAGACGTTGATCCCTAGGGACATTCGAGCTTAATAGGACGAAGATCACCGAAAGTTGATGTCTAGGCAAGCTTTGTCCCTATAAGAAAGACAGTTCATCTGTTCGAGGCAAGTGGTTTTTAAGTGGGATCTTTGCGAACGCATCATGACCCCCCCACTTACCTGGGAGCTTACCTGGTCAACTCAGTTCATTAGATCGGATTGGAGGCTTAGGTGCCCTCTTCAAACCAGTTAGGAGCTGTCTAGTAATTTTAGGGCAAACACAAGGATTTAATGTGTTTTTCTTTTTAGTGCATGCTTGACTGTACTTGACTAATCAGAAGAGCTTTAGTGTATGCTAGGGTGTCGTTCCAGATCTTCTGAATTAGTACCTTTTGATTCTGAAATAGAGCGTTCTATTAGGGCCCTTCGAGCCAAAATCCGTACCTATAGAACCATAGGATCTGCTCCACCTGTCGAGATGGCTGAAGAATAACCTAAGCTGTTAAAGGAGTACTTTACTTCTTCTATTTATACCTCTCTATCTTGTATTCGACTACCTGATACCACTGCTGCTGTACAATTTGAAATTAAGTCTAGTGTCATCCAAATGCTTCCCTCTTTTTATGGACTCAACAATGAAGACCCATACAAACATTTAGATGAGTTCCTTGAGATTTGCACCACTGTCAAGATTCAGAACTTCACTGATGAAGCTCTGAAACTTAGGTTGTTCCCTTTCTCTCTTAAGGATAGAGCTAAGCAGTGGCTCCATTCATTAGAAGCCAATTCCATTCTCTCTTGGGCTCAAATGCAACATGAATTTCTGAAAAAAATATTTTTCCATAGGAAGAAAGAACCAATTTAGGCATGCTATCATGAGCTTCCCCCAATCTGACGGGGAAGAATTTCATGAAACTTGGAAAAAATTTAGAGATTTACTCTGAAAATGCCCGCATCATCAAATACCCAAATGGCAACTAGTGCAATGCTTTTATAACGGGTTGTCTGAACGAAACCGTCAGATGGTTGATGCTTCATGTGGGGGAACTTTCATGCTTAAGAGTGAGCATGAGGCATGGCAGATGTTTGAAAATCTTAATGAAAATTCTCTCCACCATGCCTCCTCCGCTCGTCAAGCACCCCCCAAGTTCTCAAAGAAAAGGGACCATATATGAAGTTAGCCAGCCCATAGGTCTATCCGACAAAGTAGATGCACTGTCCCGCAAATTGGACCAGTTAATGTCTAGAGAACAGCTTCCAAACTTTTTCCAAGCACAAGTTTGTGCTCTTTGTTCTAGCCCGTCTCACTCTATTCATGAATGCCCTTCGGCAGCTCAATTTCCTGAATTTGTGCAAGAACAAGTTAATGCTGCCCAAGCACAGTCCAGACCGGATAATGACCCATTTTCCAATACATATAACTCGGGATGGCGGAATCATCCAAATTTTTCTTGGAAGCAGCAAGCTTTGAATACTGCTCAACCCTACTCTCAAAATTTTCAAAACCCTCAGAATTTTCAAACCCCACAAAATATTCATGCCTACCGTCCTTCGACTCAATTTCAACACACTCCTCCTCCACCCCATAGAAACACAGCCTTTGAGGAGAAAGTGTTGACTGCCCTTCAAGGTTTGGAAACCATTACACAATTGGTGCACTCTCACACGCAATCCATCGCCAAGCTAGAATCCCAAATGGGGCAACTAGCTAATGCACTGAACAAGCGAGAGGAAGAAAAGCTTCCAAGCCAACCAGTGAGTAATCCTAGGGGACAATACATGGCTCAAGAAAATCAACTAAATATAATTCATCATGAACAAGCCAATACTTTGACTACCCTAAGGAGTGGACGCGTAGTAGACAATAAGATTGGGGAGGGAAACAATAATGAAGGTAAAGAAGAGGAGCAAAATGTATCACATGAAAATCCAAAACCTTCTTCTTCTTCAACTCTTCCACCTTCTGCCAAAACTCACATTCCAAAAGTCCCATTTCCTGAAGCTCTTAATTCACCCTCTCCCTTTGGCAAAAAGAAAACTTCACTAGAGGAGATGATGGAGGTTTTCAAACAAGTCAAAATCAACCTGCCGCTTCTTGATGCTATTAGACAAGTTCCCTCCTATGCCAAATTTCTCAAAGACCTTTGTACTCAAAAGCGAAAAGCTAGGACACATGTGCCTAAAAAGGTCTTCCTAACTGAGCAAGTGAGTTCTATTCTCCAACACAACACTCCTTCGAAATTCAAAGATCCTGGTGCTCCCACCATCTCCTGTGTCTTAGGAAATAATTTCATTGATCGAGCACTCTTAGATCTAGGGGCAAGTGTCAACCTTTTACCTTACTCAGTTTATGAGAAACTTGGGTTAGGTGAGTTAAAACCAACCTCGGTATCCCTTCAATTGGCTGATCGATCTGTAAAAATACCACGAGGAACAATTGAAGACGTCCTAGTCAAGGTAGACAAATTCTATTTTTCAGTCGATTTTATCATCCTTGATATGGAACCTGTGCCTAATCTTAAGAAACAGATCCCTATGATTCTAGGTCGTCCCTTTTTAGCTACAGCCAATGCGAGTATAAATTGTAGAACTGGGGTGATGAATATATCTTTTGAGAATATGAAGGTCAAGTTAAATATATTTCATGCCTCTGACCAACCCGCGAGGAAAGTTGAGTGCTTCCTAATAGACAAAATGGATGATCTTGTAGAAGAAACCCTTCCCTATATTTTGGCAGATGACCCTCTGAAAACATGCTTGGCCCATTTTTACTTTGGTATAGATAACGCCATAGAAGCAGTTAACTCATTGCCCGATAATCAGTCTCCCACAAATTTTTCTTGGAGAACTCGGCATGAACCCGGTATGATTTGATAAGGATGCGCTGCGTCTGGCTGAAGACGTTAAACTTAGCGCTTGTTGGGAGGCAACCCAATTTTCATAGGTCATTTTTGCATTTTTCTTATTGCATTTTTCAATGTTTAACATGATCCTTCATATTACTGATGCAACTACGGTAAAATGTTTCTATCCTCCATATGCATCATATTTTCATCCAAAAGAAAAAAAAAATATTGAGGACAATGTCTGATCTAGGTTGGGGGATATAGGATTCAAATTTTTGAATAAAGTTTTCGTATGTTTAAATAAGTTTAGCTCAAAAAAAAAAAACACAATTTCTATGCTTTAGTGCTGAAATGATAAACACACAAAGTATATAAAATCTAAAAGCCCAATGATTAGTCAGGAGTAAGACAATTTGAGTTCTTTTCATTAAAAGTTCTTTTAGTGAGTTGTAAGATAATTTTTACTTTGGAATTTCACAACACACATGGCCTGCACTTCTAAGGGTTAGGTCAACATTATGTTGTTAAGTCAGGTAGCAACCTTGAGTTCTGATGAATCATACCTATCTAATTAACTATTATCCCATATTTATTTTAAAAAAAAGGAAAAAAAAAAGTGAATTTAGTCAGGTATATCGAAAAGGGCTACCTATTGTCAAAGGTCAGCGGGCTTGTATAAGGAACCCGAGCATAGGTCCGTAGGGGAGTCTTGATGCCTAACACCTTATGCCATCTGGTGTGGGAGTGTTGACTGAATGCTCGCTACACGGAGGAACCATTACAAGAGTAAAAGTGCATAATTCATTTATAAATACAAAATAAATTGAAAAAAAAAGAAAGAGAAAATAATATTGACCTTGAAAAAGACGATAGTGTGAAAGCCGTCGTTGTCAAAATTCGAGTAAACTAGAATATTACAGATAAAGCCCATGAGGTATTAAAGTAAACATCCACAACTCTCAAAATCCTGCAAGATAGGATAATTTTGAATCAGTGAATAGGTCTTATTTGACCAATTCTTGGAAACTACTAACTTTAGCAGTATTTTAGAAAATCTAAAACCTGAGCTTGTGTATGGTCCAGATATCACTGAGCACCCAAGTATAAATATGCTTTACAACTCTCTAACAAAAACTTAATGACTTCAACTTAAGTTGCATACTGACCTAGGATTTGGGCTGACTTAGTAATTAAAACTTTGTATGCTTTTGAAATTATTGGCACTTATGCATTTAAAATTAGATTTTATAAAATAATAAAATAAATTTTTTAGACAGCAGTTTGTGGGTATCTATGCTGAAAATCCTCACGAGACAAAACTCGTCCACTAGGGCCACTTAGGGGTTTAAAGCCTTATTGCATATGGTAAATGCAATCGTGATTCCTGCGAAAGTGAGTTAGTTTTTTTACTTTGCTCGAGGACTAGCAAAATGTAGGTTTGGGGATGTGATAAGTGCTAAATAATGCATGAATTAATATCTTACTCATAGCACTTATCATTATTTTTACGCATATATTTTAAATTTAAACATAAGAAAATTCATTCCCCTTCATCATTGCATTTTAATAAATAATTCGAATTTGCTTGATTTTATTGGTCGAGTCTAATGTGTACAGGTCAAGTCGAACTAATTAGGATGATGTTTGAACTAATGTGTGCAGGTCGCGTTTGCAGCTGAACTCGTGTCCACGTCACCCTTTAAATGCTTAGAGATCAAGCTTCCACGTCATCCTTTTCCTCCCCTGTTTTAGCTTCAACCAATCTGAGTCACTCTCTTCAGCCTGTTTGCATGTCACTCGGAACCAAGAATCAAACCAACCATCAGCCGAATTATCTACGGATCCTTTCCAGCTCTCGAGTCCCACGAATAAAACCAAGCCTATCATCCCGTTCAAGTTCCAAAAGGTCCCATGCCCATGATCCCTTTCTTCGCGTATTCATCCCAACGGATTTCTCCTCATCCACTTCTTCCGAACCAGCCAGTGTTCCGGATTGATCCCAACTCCATCCCGTTTGCATGCTGTTCGTAACCCATCCTTATCCCGCAACCAGCCATATCCCAGCATTCAGACTAACAGCTTAGCATCCATCCAATAGATTCATCTTCATCTCATCCTTCATCCGCATGAAGCCAGCTTCATCCCCTCCACGGATAAGCCCCAGCCATCAAAGCTTCATCCGCATCATCCTCTATTTTGGAATAGAGAAGCATCTTTATCTTCTTCCAGCTCTCGGCTCTTCTTCCCAACCAAATCCAAACGTATTCTCCCCTGCTTCGGAATAGAGTATCATCTTCCAAATCAATCCAAATTTCGTCCACATCATCCAAAAATCTCCTTCCAGCCGGATGAGCATCCCATCTTCCGCTATTTCCCAAGCTTATCCCGACTTCTTCTCAGCTCACGAATCCAGCCTTGCATCCACATCCCTTGTTCCCAATCAGATGAACATTCCAAACAACCACTCCCAGCCAAATCCAAACTCTCCTTATCCATGGATTCATCCCAGCGTCCGTGAGTTTCTCCCATGCTTCTGGATCATCTCCCAGCTCATCTTTACTTCATCCCATTGTGATCCATCCTTATCCACGGATTCAATCAATGGCATCATCACCAAACTCCCAGCCGGATGAGCATCCCATCTTTCTCCGCTAGATTCCACGCTCATCCCGTTCGTGATCATCAGCATCCTTATCCTCTTCCGCATCTCTTGCTCCCAATCTTCTTCACGGATCTGCTGCCCATCCGGGTATCCCGTAGCCAGCCGGGAGGAGCATCCACAAACTTCCCAGCAAATTCCATTATCCACGAACGGCTTCACGTGTCTTCTCCTTTGATCCGAACCACAGCAGTCCAGCGAATCAGGCCAAGCTTCATCCCAACGGTAAAGGTTTCATCCTTATCCATGATTCAAAATAAGGAAGAGGAAAGAGAGATTGGAGCCTATAAAAGGCCAGGCGTGAAATAGGGGAGGCAACTTCGGGTGGGAGATCCACATCTCTTTGCTGGAGAAGCTTGGGTTCCCGGACCAAGTTCCCACAAAAATAAGAGGGAGAGATAGTAGTTTGGGTATTTTGGGAATGATTTTCCAAAGAAAAAATAATGAAGTTCAAGAGGGAGAGGAAGCCGACGGGAGAAAAGAAGGAGAACCCAGTCATGATGAAAGCCTTCTACATCGCTGCTGCTGTCGCCCACGACTCAATAGAAGGCTGATCTCTTCTCTAGGGCCAGATGCAGCCCTAACAAAGGGCTAAGGGTTTTGTATTTTTGATTTTTATTCTTGGAGTTATATAAACTTTATTTTGCTTTTAATGAATATTTTATTTCATCTCATATTTAATTTTTGTGATTTTAAATATGACGTTTATACAACTGTTCTTCATGATCACTAAGTAAATATGAGATAGTTCATGCTTAAGGAAGATGCAGTGTCCTGCCACATTAGTTTAGGGTAGACATTTCATGCTAACTAAAAATAGATTATTCCCAAATTGCTTTTGTGAATTTCTATTTAAATGCTTATTAGGCTTGTAGCCAATTTGCATGTTAATCCAAGAATAAATTAAAATACAAATAACCCTTGTTCCGATGTTAGTGATGAATTTCTTGCCCTAGATTCTCTTAAACTGATAACATTTTAATTGCATTTTTTATTAAATTCCTTAGTTTAATTTTCTTCACAAACTCTTCCTTTTAAATATTTTTATTTTTAAGAAAACAACTGTATCCCAATCCCTGTGGATCGATATCCGTAATCACTATCCTACCAGATACGTGCTATTGCGTGGTCTTTAAAGTTGACTATCATGACCCCATAGGATCTATTCTGACTGGTAGTGAGATATATTGCAATCTCTATCACAATATCATTGAAAACTTTTTTCAATGGGTTGAAACAGTTCTAACTCAACTCACCAGAGATTATTGACCATCGAGATGATCCTTATGAGTCTCACCACCCACCAGTGACACCTAGCAGTATGTAGTGGCTACCAAGCAAAATAGAATGATGAACCTCTAGATGCAGTTATCGTATGATACAGTCCTTCTATCGTGGATCCCTACAGACCGGAGGTCATGGATAACTCGTCAAACTCCGTTGTCTGTCATATGTCTAGATTTATTCGACTTGAGTTCGATAGTGGAAAACTCTTTCTCCACTTTATATTACTGCCCTGGCCAAGGTCTTAGAACTCAGTCTAATAAATCACATAGGATCACTCCTCTTCTATCAAGGTCGATAGATTCCATGTAAGTGCATACCCTACTCCTACAGTGAACCTACTGCAGCCAATCTACACAACAAGGATCCATATGACTAGAGACCATGTATATGTGCAGCCAAACTACAATAACCTCACTGTGAATAGCCGAAGCACCGCAGGTCAAAGGATCAGTCACACTACTGCAACATCGAGCAAGTCACTGACGAGTGGATAGACATCCAAGTGACTTTTTGTCTTGGTCATGCTCAGTACCCTTGTTCTCTAACAAGCACCTACACTATCACTTCAGTGTCTCTACACTGTGGACTCGAGTCTCGTCCATCTATAAGGAAAGTGATCTGTGCACTGATCGGATCGATCACCATCCTCGTGATGATCCATTGATCAGGAGCATTTAAAAATTAATCACCAATGATACATAGCTCAAATTCTCAACTCTTAAGAATATGTATCATTATCTTATTAATTTCTTGGACGATTCATGGACACATAAACAATATGAATGAGAAGATGCCCTTTTATTATTCAATAATAATAAAGTCAAGTACAAATTTATGTCCTAGAATTAATAATATGTCCGCCAGATTGGTTTCTAGGGCATACATCTAACACTGTTTTGTAGAGAAGGAAGAATAAAAAAAAATGAAAAAATAGAGGGAGGTCGTGAGCGGATGAATTAGTGAAAGAAAAAGAAGGAAATACTTGAGGTGGATGGCATGGAGCATCTCAACAAGCCGATCAAAGTCGCCGAGCATCATGAGCAGGTAAACCTCGGTTTAGGGGTTTGATGAAGCCATAGAGGAGTATCCGTTTCATTTTTATTAACTTGAGTTTGTATTGTAAGATTGTTGCATGATGAAGAATTTATCAATTGATCTTACGATTTATTCAATTTATGTAAATCGTTTATCTTGCAGAAAATATTTTACATAGATTGATCTATTTCATCGAATCCAACACCTATGGTTTGGGGGAGATATTCATGTGACATCAATTTCATATTTAATGATTTAATGATCAGATGCATCATACTAGGTTAGACAGGCCATGCTTATCATTAGAGTAGATGGTTTGTGCTAGACTTAAATGATTCATGCTGGGAATTAATTATAATTTTTAATGATTGCTTTGGCTTGTAGTCGGAAGCAATCAAGTCTTAAATACAACTCAATCATTGAAAGCGTCACGGATATAAATCTATCAGTGGAATCTAGCCCTAAACATCTCTCTCCATTGATAATTCATACTATTGCATCCATATTAATTCTTAGTTTTTATCATTTACTCTAGCTTATGCCCTTTGAAGTAATTATTTAATTAGGAAAAATAACTTATTCTCCAATCCTTGTGGACCGACACCCGTAATCACTATCCTACAGGATACATGCTATTGCGTGGTTTATTTTTGAAATTGAAAGAACCGATCAGACGTCTCAATGATTTCTTCTTTTTCATATTCATCTACCAAAATGGTCTCTGCTTCGTAGACTTCTTCTCCATAATTCTCTAGGGTCTCAGGATCTTCTTCTACTTCTCCTATGTGTAACGCTCTAGTGGGGCATTAGCTTGCATAATGTCTTATTTTATGACACCTAAAACAAGGGACATTGTTTTCCTTTTTACCTTTAGGGGCCTTTCCTTTGTCGTCCCTACGAGCCTATGGAGTGATAGGATTGGGTCTGTGTGATGGGTTTGGACATGGGTTTGGCCTGCTTCCAGGGTTGCTAATCCTATTGGGTTCAGGTCGTCGAAAAATGGGTCCCCTCTAGAATCGTTCGTAGTCTGTGTTAATCTGGTAGGCTTGGTCTAAATCATGAATTTTCCTTAAGAACAATTCCCTTTGAATGTCCTCCTTAAGACCAGCTCTAAACCTAGACAGGGTTACGGCTTCTGACTCGATTATGTTGCACCTCACAGCGAAATCATCAAATTTGGCAATGTACTCAGATACAGTTTTTCCTCCTTGATTTAATCTTTGCCATTGATCTAGTAACCTCTGTTCGTAGGATAATGGGACGTATTTCTCTCTTACTTAATTTTCATCTGTCTCCATGTATTGATAGGTACTTCTTCTCTTTGCCTAGTGATCCTCTCAATATTTCCTCAGTATAATCTTGCATGTCGTGTCAACCTAAGCTTGGCAAATTTAAATTTTCTTTCTTCCGACATTTCATACCACTCAAAATATTGATCCATGTCATTTTCCCAATCAATCCTTAGGGTCTAGACTTCCTTTGAAGGAGGGTGCATCAAGTCTGATACTCCTTAGGGCTCGTTCATCCTGGTCTACATGATCCTAATGTGGTCGTCGCTAATTATGTTCAGGAGTGAAAAGGTGGGGATGGGGTTGGGGTGTCAATTCAGGTAGTTCAGGTCCCATGTGGGTCTGTTGATTTTCTTCTGGGGTTCCTAGCCTCTCCTCAACTTGATCAAACCTATTGTTCAATTGTTTGAATTGCTTAGTCATAGTCCTTAGGATGGTCTCAAGATTGGGGTCCATGGCTTCAATGGGTTGTGTATGTGATGGGTTGTAGGGTGTTCCTTGTAATGTCTGGGCCCAATACAGACCGGGCCCAATACTGTAGGGCCCCGTTGAAGGGTATTGGGCCAGGGTAAGGGGTTAGCAGGCCTTGCAGGCCTAAGAAGAGCAGTCTGCCATCTTCCCTGAGGGCTGAAAGGATAGGACCACCAGATGGCTAACGGAGAGACCCCCACAAGCATGCACAACCAGAGCCCGCCACCTCCTCCTCCCTCGGCAGCTAAGCCCTGAGCTGGCCTAAAGGGGAGGGGCAGCTGGTGGCTCCCGGGGCACTGAGGAAGGAGAGGATGCCACCTCTCCTTCAGGGTCAAATCCTAAGCCAAGTTTTTAAAACCCCCAAAGCCCGCTGGTTTTTGAATATACCCTCCAAAACCTCTAACCCCCTGAAATTTCTATACCAGAGAGCTAGGCCCTAGAGCTGGAGGGAGAAGGTACCCCGCAGCCCTAGGAGAGGAAGGAGGGAGCACTGCACAAGTTCGACCGGCCACAACAAGGTAAGGGCCCTGTAAGTAGGTTTTTCTAGGCAAGGAAAGGGTGGAGACACCCCTCTGTGGGGTATTCTTCGCTCTGTTTCATTGATGAAATAGGAGGGAGGAGACCGGCACAGAGGGGAGGAGACCGGCACAGAGGGAAGAGGAAACCGGCACGGGAGAGACAGGAGGAGGGCCACTGCGGCCGGACCCCGCGGGTCGGCCTGAGAACGGCCCAAGCCGAGGCCAACGCCACTCGGGCCGAGCCCAGCCGGACTCGGCCTGCGGGTGACAGGCCCCGGCCGTGGCTGCCCTAGGGCTGAGGGGCAGCCAAGGGCCGCCGGGTCTGCCGTGCCGGCGACCGACGCGGCCTCAAGGCCGCCAGCCTCAGCCAAGCCCCAGCTCTCCGCCGGCCGAGAGGTGGTGGCATGGTATCCACAAAGAAAAAGGGGGAAAAAGGGAGAAGAAGAAAATGGAAGAGGAAGAAGAACAAAAAAAAAAAAGAGAACAAGTACTTACCTCGGACCACGGCCTTACCTCGCCGTGGTCGGAGCCGGTGAAGTCCTCCCGGAGGAGATCGGCCTCGATCCCACCTCCCGGCTCTTCTCCTCTCCTCCGGCATCACTTCGGAGAAGGGGGAAAGAGCTGGCCTCCCACCGCCGCCGCCCCGAAAGGGGAGTACCACTCCAGCCGGTGGATCGGGAGCCTCGCCTCCCCGGTCGCCTGCGAGAGGAGGGGAAGAACCGGAAGGCGGCGAGGGAAGAAGAAGAAGGGCACCGGAAGAGGAGGAGGTCGGGGAGGGTTTCGGCCGGAGCAGGTGGGTATCGGTGAAGACGGAAGGGAGCCGGAGGAGGGGGGAGATGGAGAGGCACGGGCGAAGAAGGGGGCCGAAGCCTCCGGAAGCTCCCAGAGAGGAGAAAAAAAAAAAACAAAGAGGGGCCTTAACGGGCTAGCGGGTCGGATCCAACCCAGATCCGAAACCCGTTAGGTCCAAATGGTTCAAATCGGTTTGGGTGAGCCCAATGTAGGGTTGATCCAAGCCCAATCGAATTAAACGATTCAATTAAGCCTAATTGATGTTGGGTCTGAACCCAACCAAGCCTGAATGAACCCAAATTAAGCAAATTGGGCTAAATTTGAACCCAATTAAACTGGGTCCGAACCATGTTCATAACATGTTAACCCCAGCAGGCGCAATTAGCCCTAAATCAGGCCCAGACCAGGCCCAATTAAATTGGCAGAAGGCCAAATTGGCTAGGAAAAGTGGACTTAACCACAACTCAGGCCCAACCTTTCCCATAGAGGCCCAATTAGGCCTGGTAGACTCAAATTTACTTTAATTGGGCTAAAATTTATGATAAATAGAGAATAATGTGAGTCTTATAATATGGTTCTAGGAATTAAAGACTCATCGTCCGGACTCAAAGAATTGACAACAACTTATAGTAAGTAACCTGTTCTAATCCTGTTATGGATCATGTCATGTTATTAATGTTTTCTCAGCATTTTTTTTTTTAAGTAAGTAATCTATTTTAATCTTATTGTGGATTATATGAGTACTATGTTTGTTAAGTTTTTAATGTGTTATTCATGCATGATATGTTATGATGGATAAGTAACTTGCCTAATCTCATAAACTATGGCCATGTGATAAGTGCTAAATAATGCATAAATTAATATCTTATTCATAGCACTTATCATTATTTTAATTCACATATTTTGTAAATTCAACTAAAAAATGTATTACCTTCACCAGTGTATTTTAATGAATTATCAAAGGTAATTCAAGTTTGATTTGATTATTTATTGATTAAGTTTAATGCATGCAGGTCAAGTCAAGCTCAATTAGGTAAAGCCTAAACGGACACTACATCATTTCATAATTTTATATTTTTAAGAATCGACTCCAAGAATTTTTTTCCAAAATTCAGTGCTTTTCAAGTTCACCTAAATTTCTTCCCACTCGTTCCAACTCTTTTTCCACAACCTAATTTCCCTATTTTAATCTTAAAAAAAACCAATAAAATCCTTTCAATTATTTATCTCTCAGATCTCAAAGCATACCATCCTAATTGCACGGATCCCAAAGCTCCATTCACTCATCAGTCTCACCGATCCCCTATTCCCAGCTAATGGATAAAGCCCAGGCTTCCTCGCGCTCCCATGTCTTCCGAGCCGTGAGCGTTTTTTTTTCTTCGACTTCCGTTCACGAAAACAAGGAGCAGTTCCATTTCTTCCCGAGATCACAACTTCCTCCCAACCTCCGAATCCGAACTCCACCCCATCCTGTTTCTTCCACGCCGAATCTCCCAACGTCTTTCTTCTTTCGATCAAATCCCCTATTCTGCATCCAAAAAATCCTCGGCTTCCTTTCTTAGTTCAGCCTCATCTCGGTCGTGATTCACCTTCATCCCGCATTGTTCTCGATTCGACTTTATCTTCCCAGGATTCACATCATCCAAACTTCTTCCCTTCCGTATCTTCATTTCCAAAAACCTCCACGAATCACGTCCACAAATAGAATCCCCTGTTTCAAAATTCCATCCTCTTCCAGCTTTCCGTGAGCCAATCCACATCATCCCAGCTCCCGTATCTTATTGCTTCCCAACCAAAACCAAATCGGAACAGAGTATCCCAACCTCCTTCCGGATTCGCCTTCTCAGCGGTTCTCTGTGATTTATCCAAATCCCCTGCTTCCAGTTGCTTCATCCTCTCAAACGCCCGCGTCTTGCATCCGAATCCCCTATTTCACGGTCAGCCATCGTCCGGATTAATCCCAGCATATCCATGGATAAACTCCGAACTGATTTACCTCCCAGATTTCATCTGCATCACCCAAAGATCTCTTCCCATCCCGTGATCATCAAAGGATCTCGTTTCAGCCGATTCCTAGACTTCATCCTCCCGAGTCCCGAGCTTCACGGCAACCAAATGTGTCTTCCCCTGTTTTGGAAACAGAACACAGGCATCTTTCCACTTCGTGGATCACTCCCTTCCAAGTTCATCGCAGCGTCCGTGAGTATCTCCTAGAGTCTTCGGATCCAGCTCTAACTTCTACCGCGTCCGGATCTTCCGCGGCCAACAAATCCCATCTCCATCCAGCCGCTTTCATCCTTATCCCCTGCTTCAAAGATAGAGTCCATCTTCCCGCATCCAGCTGTTCACCAAGGTTCCAGATTGATTCCAAAGGGGGGCGGGTGAAGGCTATAAAAGGGAAGCAATGCATGAAGATGAGGGCATTCAGAAGGAGGGAGCCGGCTGGTCCCAAGCTCTCACAGGCCAAATCCCACGGGAAGAAAGAAACAAAGAAGGGAGAGAAGATTTTTGGTTATTTTGGGAATGACTTCCCATAAGAGTTAAGAAGGAGCCGTTCTCAAGGAAATCGCAAGAGGGAGAGATGGGAGCCCGCTGCTGTGCTGCTGCTGCCGTCTCCAACTCCATGCAGGGCTGATCTTCTCACTAGGGCCGGATGCAGCCCTAATAAAGGGCCAAGGGTTTTATATTTTGATTTCTATTCTTGGAGTTGTATAAACCTTATTTTGCTTCTAATGAATATTTTATTTCATCTCATATTTAATTTCTGTGATTTTAAATATGACGTTTATACAATTATTCTTCATGATCACTAGGTAAATATAAGATAGTCCATGCTTAAGGAAGATGCGATGTGCTGCCACCTTAGATTAGGGTAGACATTTCATGCTAACTAAAGATGGATTATGCCTAATTACTTTTGTGAATTTCTATTTAAATGCTTATTAGGCTTGTAGCCAATTTGCATATTTGTCCAAGAATAAATTAAAATATAATTAATCCTTGTTCCGATGTTAGTGGTGAATTCCATGCCCTAGGTTCTCTAAACTGATATTCTTTTTAATTGTATTTTCTTTTATTAAATTTCTTAGTTTAATTTTCTTCACAAACTCGTCCTTTTAAATATTTTTATTTTTAAGAAAAATAACTGTACCCCAATCCCTGTGGATCGATACCCGTAATCACTATCCTACCAGATACGTGCTATTGCGTGGTCTTTAAAGTTGACTATCAATTTTTGGCGCCGTTGCCGGAGATTGCTAGCATAGTTGTTTTTCTTTTCATAAAAAAAAATAATTCAAAAATAAAATAAAAATAAAATAATAATAATAATAATATATTATCTAAAATAAAATAAAAATATTTTTAATTTTTTTTACTTTTCTTATCTCCTTTCTCTTTCTTACTAATTCTTGATTTTTATTTTGGTATTATTTGATCAGGAATCGAGGAGAAAATTTGGGACGATCAAAAGAGAACTACTGGAAAAGAAATGCTGTAGAGGTTTGCTTAAAAAAAAATTGCTGAGGAAATTTTCTTTGGTAACCTCTAAACCTTTCTTATTTAAATTAATTCCCTTTTTGTGGTGATTGTTTGATTTTAATTTCAGTAAAAGTGTGAATGCATGCTTGATACACATACACCAATTAATCCGCACATAGTAAGGGCAATCACCCCAACAAGATAAGAACTGGATTTCATCACCAGATTCTTGCCCAAATTAGGTGAATCAATTTTCACATAACTATTACTTTGACTAAAATCAATTAGACGTTGGCCTCTAGGGACATTCGAGCTCAATAGGACGAAGATCACCAAAAGTTGCACTAATTTCGCTTTGTGGCTCAGTTGATGTCTAGGCAAGCTTTGTCCCAAGGGAGACAGTTCACCTGTTCGAGGTAAGTGGTTTTTAAGTGGGACCTTTGCGAACGCATCGTGACCCCCCCACTTACCTGGGAGCTTACCTGGTCAACTAAGTTCATTAGACCGGATTGGAGGCTTAGGTGCCCTCTTCAAACCAGTTAGGAGCTGTCTAGTGATTTTAGGGACATACTAGGATTTTATGTGTTTTTCTTTTTAATGCATGCTTGATTGTACTTAACTGATCAGAAGAGTATTAGTGTATGCTAGGGTGTCGTTCCAGATCTCCTGAATTAGTACCTTTCGATTCTGAAATAGAGCGTTCTATTAGGGCCCTTCGAGCTGAAATCCGTACCTATAGAACCATAGGATCTGCTCCACTTATAGAGATGGCTGAAGAACAACCCAAACTCCTAAAGGAGTACTTCACTCCTTCCATTTATACCTCTCCATCTTGTATTCGACTACCTGATATCACCGCTGCTGCACATTTTGAAATTAAGTCTAGTGTCATCCAAATGCTTCCCTCTTTTTATGGACTTAACAATGAAGACCCATATAAACATTTGAATGAGTTTCTTGAGATTTGCACTACTGTCAAAATTCAGAACTTCACTGATGATGCTCTGAAACTTAGGCTGTTTCCTTTTTCCCTTAAGGATAGAGCTAAACAATGGCTCCATTCATTAGAAGCCAATTCTATTCTCTCTTGGGCTCAAATGCAACGTGAATTTCTAAAGAAATATTTTTCCATAGGAAGAATAAACCAATTTAGGCGTGCTATTACGAGCTTCTCCCAATCTGACGGAGAAGAATTTCATGAAACTTGGGAAAAATTTAGAGATTTACTCCGGAAATGCCCGCATCATCAAATACCCAAGTGGCAATTAGTGCAATGCTTTTATGACGGACTGTTCGAACGAAATCGTCAAATGGTTGATGCTTCTTGTGGGGGTACTTTCATGCTTAAAAGTGAACATGAGGCATGGCAATTGTTTGAGAACCTTAATGAAAATTCCCTCCACCATGCCTCCTCCGCTCGTCAAGCACCCCCGAGTTCTCAAAGAAAAGGAACCATATATGAAGTTAGCCAGTCCATAGGTCTATCCGAGAAAGTAGATGCACTATCCCGCAAATTGGACCAGCTAATGTCTAGAGAACAGCTTCCAAACTTTCACCAAGCACAAGTATGTACTCTCTGTTCTAGTCCATCTCACACTGTCTTTGAGTGCCCTTCGGCAGCACAATTTCCTGAATTTGTGCAAGAACAAGTTAATGCTGCCCAAGCACAGTCCCGACCGGGTAATGATCCATATTCTAACACTTATAACCCGGGGTGGCGCAACCATCCAAACTTCTCCTGAAAATAGCAGACTCCCAATACTTCCCAACCTTATTCCCAAAACTTTCAACCATTCCAGAATGTTCATCCGAACCGTCCTCCTACTCACTATTCACAATTTCAATATATCCCTCCTCCAGCACCCCCAAAAAACACAGCTTTTGAGGAGAAAGTGTTGAGCTCCCTTCAAGGTTTGGAAACTATTACACAATTGGTGCACTCTCACACGCAATCCATCGCCAAGCTAGAATCCCAGATGGGGCAACTAGCTAATGCACTGAACAAGCGAGAGGAAGGAAAACTTCCAAGCCAACCAGTGAGTAATCCTAGGGGACAATACATGGCTCAAGAAAACCAACCAAATACAATTCATCATGAACAAGCCAATGCTCTGACTACCCTAAGGAGTGGACGTGTAGTGGACAATAAGATTGGGAAGGGTAACAATAAGGAAGGTAAAGAAGATGAGAGAAATATATCACATGAAAATCCAAAACGTTCTTCTTCTTCAGCTAGTCCACCATCTGCCACAACTCACATTCCAAAGGTCCCATTTCCTGATGCTCTCAATTCACCCTCTCCCTTTGGCAAAAAGGGAACTTCACTAGAGGAGATGATGGAGGTTTTCAAATAAGTCAAAATCAACCTCCCACTTCTTGATGCTATTAGATAAGTTCCATCTTATGCCAAATTTCTCAAAGACCTTTGTACACAGAAACGAAAATCTAGGACACATGTGCCTAAAAAGGTCTTCCTAACTGAACAAGTGAGCTCCATCCTCCAACACAACACCCCTTCGAAATTCAAAGATCCTGGTGCTCCCACCATCTCCTGTGTCTTAGGAAGTAATTTCATTGATCGAGCACTCTTAGATCTAGGGGCAAGTGTCAACCTTTTACCTTACTCAGTTTACGAGAAACTTAGGTTAGGTGAGTTAAAACCAACCTCAGTATCCCTTCAATTGGCTGATCGATCTGTAAAAACACCACGTGGGATAATTGAAGATGTTCTTGTCAAGGTAGACAAATTCTATTTTTCAGTAGATTTTATCGTTCTTGATATGGAACATGAGCCTAATCCTAAGAAACAAATCTCCGTGATCCTTGGGCGTCCCTTTTTAGCTACAGCCAATGCAAGTATAAATTGTAGAACTGGGGTGATGAATATATCCTTTAGGAATATGAAGGTCAAGTTAAATATATTTCATGCCTCTGATCAACCCGCAAAGGAAGTTGAGTGCTTCCTAATGGATAAAATGGACGATCTTGCAGAAGAAGCTCTTCCTTATATTTTAGCAGATGACCCTCTGAAAACATGCTTGGCCCATTTTGACTTTGCTATAGACAAGGCCATAGAAGCAGTCAACTCCTTGCCCGACAATCAGTCGCCCATCAATTTTCTTCCTTGGAAAACTCGGCATGAGCCCGGCATGATATAATTAAGGATGCACTGCGTCTGGCTGAAGACGTTAAACTTAGCGCTTGTTGGGAGGCAACCCAATTCTCGTAGGTTATTTTTGCATATTTTCTTGTCGCATTTTTTTTATTTTCTTAACAGGATCCCTCATATTACTGATGCAACTACGGTAAAATGCTTCTATCCTCCATATGCATCATATTTTCGTCCAAAATAAAAAAATATATAAAATAATAAAAATAATAATATAATATTCAAAAAAAACATTGAGGACAATGTCTGATCTAGGTTGGGGGGTATAGGATTCAAATTTTTGAAGAAATTTTTTGCATTTTCACATTTTTAAGTGAATTTCAAAAAAAAAATTGAATTTCAAAAAAAAAAACCTAATTTCTATGCCTTAGTGCTGAAATGATAATCACACAAAGTATATAAAATCTAAAAAGCCCAATGATTAGTCAGGAATAAGTCAATTTGAGTTCTTTTCATTAAAAATTCTTTTAGCGAGTTGTAAGATAATTTTTACTTTGAAATTTCACAACACGTATGGTCTGCACTTCTAAGGGTTAGGTTTAACATGATGTTGTTAAGTCTGGTAGCAACCTTGAGTCCTGATGAATCATACCTATCTAATTCGCTATTAAAAAAAAAAAAGAAGTTAATTTAGTCAGGTACATCGAAAAGGGCTACCTATTGTCAAAGGTCAGCGGGCTTGCAATGATGAATCCGAGCATAGGTCCGTAGGGGAGTCTTGATGCCTAACACCTTATACCATCTGGTGTGGGAGTGTTGACTGAATGCTCGTTACATGGAGGAATCATTACAAGAGTAAAGTGCGTAATAAATATAAAATAAAAAAAATAAAAAAAATAAAAAAAAAAAATAAAAAAAGAGAAAAAGAGAAAATAATATTGACCTTGAAAAAGACGATAGTGTGAAAGCCGTCGTTGTAAAAATTTGAGTAAACTGGAATATTACAGATAAAGCCCATGAGGTATTAAAGTAAACATCCACAACTCTCGAAATCCTCCAAGGTAGGATGATTTTGAATCAGTGATTAGGTCTTATCTGACCAATTCTTGGAAACTACTAGTTTTAGCAGTATTTTGGAGAATCTAAAGCCTTAGCTTGTGTAGGTCCAGACATCACCGAGCACCCAAGTATAAATTAGCCTTACAACTCTCTAACAGAAACTTAATGACTTCAACTTAAATTGCATACTGATTTAGGATTTGAGCAGACTTAGTAATTAAAACTTTGTGTGCTTTTAAAATTCTTGGCACTTATGCATTTAAAATTAGATTTTATAAAGCAATAAAATAAATTCATTAGGTAGAGACAACAGTTTGTGGGTATCTGGGCCGGAAACCCTCATGAGACAAAACTCGTCCACTAGGGCCACCTAGGGGTTTAAAGCCTTATTGCATACGGTAAATGCAATCGCGATTCCTGCGAAAGTGAGTTAGTTTTTATTTTGCTCGAGGACTAGCAAAATATAGGTTGGGGGGTGTGATAAGTGCTAAATAATGCATAAATTAATATCTTATTCATAGCACTTATCATTATTTTAATTCACATATTTTGTAAATTCAACTAAAAAATGTATTACCTTCACCAGTGCATTTTAATGAATTATCAAAGGTAATTCAAGTTTGATTTGATTATTTATTGATTAAGTTTAATGCATGCAGGTCAAGTCAAGCTCAATTAGGTAAAGCCTAAACGGACACTACATCATTTCATAATTTTATATTTTTAAGAATCAACTCCAAGAATTTTTTTCCAAAATTCAGTGCTTTTCAAGTTCACCTAAATTTCTTCCCACTCGTTCCAACTCTTTTTCCACATAACCTAATTTCCCTATTTTAATCTTAAAAAAAACCAATAAAATCCTTTCAATTATTTATCTCTCAGATCTCAAAGCATACCATCCTAATTGCACGGATCCCAAAGCTCCATTCACTCATCACTCTCATCGATCCCCTATTCCCAGCTAATGGATAAAGCCCAGGCTTCCTCGCGCTCCCATGTCTTCCGAGCCGTGAGCGTTTTTTTTTCTTCGACTTCCGTTCACGAAAACAAGGAGCAGTTCCCTTTCTTCCCGAGATCACAACTTCCTCCCAACCTCCGAATCCGAACTCCACCCCATCCTGTTTCTTCCATGCCGAATCTCCCAACGTCTTTCTTCTTTCGATCAAATCCCCTATTCTGCATCCAAAAAATCCTCTGCTTCCTTTCTTAGTTCAGCCTCATCTCGGTCGTGATTCACCTTCATCCCGCATTGTTCTCGATTCGACTTTATCTTCCCAGGATTCACAGCATCCAAACTTCCTCCCTTCCGTATCTTCATTTCCAAAAACCTCCACGGATCACGTCCACAAATAGAATCCCTTGTTTCAAAATTCCATCCTCTTCCAGCTTTCCGTGAGCCAATCCACATCATCCCAGCTCCCGTATCTTATTGCTTCCCAACCAAAACCAAATCGGAACAGAGTATCCCAACCTCCTTCCGGATTCGCCTTCTCAGCGGTTCTCTGTGATTTATCCAAATCCCTTGCTTCCAGCTGCTTCATCCTCTCAAACGCCCGCGTCTTGCATCCGAATCCCCTATTTCACGGTCAGCCATCGTCCGGATTAATCCCAGTATATCCATGGATAATCTCCGAACTGATTTACCTCCCAGATTTCATCTGCATCACCCAAAGATCTCTTCCCATCTCGTGATCATCAAAGGATCTCGTTTCAGCCGATTCCCAGACTTCATCCTCCCGAGTCCCGAGCTTCACGACAACCAAATGTGTCTTCCCCTATTTCGGAAACAGAACACAGGCATCTTTCCACTTCGTGGATCACTCCCTTCCAAGTTCATCGCAGCGTCCGTGAGTATCTCCTAGAGTCTTCGGATCCAGCTCTAACTTCTACCGCGTCCGGATCTTCCGCGGCCAACAAATCCCATCTCCATCCAGCCGCTTTCATCCTTATCCCCTGCTTGAAAGATAGAGTCCATCTTCCCGCATTCAGCTGTTCACCAAGGTTCCAGATTGATTCCAAAGGGGGGCGGGTGAAGGCTATAAAAGGGAAGCAATGCATGAAGATGAGGGCATTCGGAAGGAGGGAGCCGGCTAGTCCCAAGCTCTCACAGGCCAAATCCCACGGGAAGAAAGAAACAAAGAAGGGAGAGAAGATTTTTGGTTATTTTGGGAATGACTTCCCATAAGAGTTAAGAAGGAGCCGTTCTCAAGGGAATCGCAAGAGGGAGAGATGGGAGCCCGCTGCTGTGCTACTGCTGTCGTCTCCAACTCCATGCAGGGCTGATCTTCTCACTAGGGCCGGATGCAGCCCTAATAAAGGGCCAAGGGTTTTATATTTTGATTTCTATTCTTGGAGTTGTATAAACCTTATTTTGCTTCTAATGAATATTTTATTTCATCTTATATTTAATTTCTGTGATTTTAAATATGACGTTTATACAATTGTTCTTTATGATCACTAGGTAAATATAAGATAGTCCATGCTTAAGGAAGATGCGATGTGCTGCCACCTTAGATTAGGGTAGACATTTCATGCTAACTAAAGATGGATTATGCCTAAATTACTTTTGTGAATTTCTATTTAAATGCTTATTAGGCTTGTAGCCAATTTGCATATTTGTCCAAGAATAAATTAAAATATAATTAATCCTTGTTCCGATGTTAGTGGTGAATTTCATGCCCTAGGTTTCCTAAACTGATATCCTTTTTAATTGTATTTTCTTTTATTAAATTTCTTAGTTTAATTTTCTTCACAAACTCTTCCTTTTAAATATTTTTATTTTTTAAAAAAATAACTGTACCCCAATCCCTGTGGATCGATACCCGTAATCACTATCCCACCAGATACGTGCTATTGCGTGGTCTTTAAAGTTGACTATCACCATGTATGCACCATGATTATGCTTATATTTTAATCATGCATGCAAGTTAGTATAACGAAATACTATCTAACCAAGAGGCATTATAATGGGCTCAAAGATGCTACTGATCGAATGCAAATGAGCTGGCCTTGCTAGTGGCCGAGAATAACTTTGCTGGCCTTGCTAGTGGCCGAGAATGACTAGCTGGCCCCGCCACTGGCCGAATGGACTTCGCAGTAGCATCCGAGAGAATGGACCACGGCATGCCGGGGGCACGGTTTCATATGCATACTTTATGAAAATATTTGTCTGATTCAAAATACTATTTTGTTTACCCAGCCTACATATTTTTGTTAGATGTATGCCCTAGAAGCCAATTTGGCTGACACATTGTTGATTCTAGGGACATAATTTTGTACTTGACTATTTATTATTGAATAAATAAAAGGCATCTTTTCATTCATATTGTTTATGTGTCTATGAATCGTCCAAGAAATTAATAAGATGATGATACATATTCTCAAGAGTTGAGAATTTGAGCCATGTATCATTGGTGATTAATTTCTAAATGCTCCTGATCAAAGGATCATCACGAGGACGGTGATCGATCCGATCAGTGCACAGATCACTCTCCTTCTGGATGGACGAGACTTGAGTCCACAGTGTAGGGACACTGAAGTGATAGTGCAGGTGCTTGTTAGAGAACAAGGGTACTGAGCGTGACCAATACAAGAAGTCACTTGGATGTCTATCCACTCGTCAGTGACTTGCTTGATGTTGCAGTAGTGTGACTGGTCCTTTGACCTGCGGTGCTTCGGCTGCTCACAGTGGGGTTATTGTAGTTTGACTGCACACATACATGGTCCCTAGCCATATGGGTCCATGCAGTGTAGATTGGCTGCAGTAAGTTCACTGTAGGAGTAGGGTATGCACCTATATGGAATCTATCGACCTTGATAGATAAGGAGAGATCCTATGTGATTTATAAGACTGAGTTCGTAAGACCTCGGCCGGGGCAGTATGCACAGTGGAGAAAGAGTTTCTCACTATCGAACTCGAGTCGAATAAATCTTGACATATGACAGACGATGGGGTTTGACGAGTTGTCCATGACCTCCGTCCTGTAGGGATCCACGATAGTAGGACTGTATCACATGTTAACTGCACCTAGAGGTTCATCATTCCATTCTGCTGGGTAGCCACTACATGCTGCTAGGTGTCACTGGTGGATGGTGGGACTCATAGGGATTATCTTGATGATCGATAAACCCTAATGAGTTGAGTTGGAATCGTTCCAACCCATTGAAAGGAGTTTTCAATGATATAGTGATAGAGATCACAATATATCTCACTACCAGTCAGAATAGAACCTATGGGGTCACACACACTAGAAGTATTGACCGATCCGATGGTTGAAATCGTGATTAGGAATCACAAGAAATCAATTTGATTGATAAGAAGTTGAAATAATTGGACTTGAAACAAGAGTCCTACTTCGGGTAGGATTCCTAGAGTCCTAGTTGGATTAGGACTGGGAATCCTAGTTGGAGTAGGACTGGGATTCCTATTTGGAATAGGATTCCTCAATCCTAATGAGATTAGGAGTTTTGAATCAAAATTGGATTCCTACTTGGAGTAGGATTCCTAGAAATCCTAATTGGATTAGGACTTTGGATTCAAATAGAGTCCTAATTGGATTAGGACTAAAATTAAACAAATCCTAATTAGATTAGGATTCCTCAAGTCTAAATTAATTAATAATCTAATGAATCAACATGACTCCTAATTGGATTAGGATTGAAGAGTTCAATTGAGTCATGATTCATCCAAGTCCTAATTGGATTAGGACTAGCATAGATTGAACCCAAAATTGGCTAATCCTAATTAGATTAGGATTAAACCATGAGAGAGGCACCTAATCCTCTTTGGAAGAGGATTAGGTTAACCAAGTAAGAGGGACATCAGCCCCTCTCCACTTGGCTAGGGCGACATGAGGAGCTAGGGCCGGCGCCCCTTCTTAGGTAAGTTGTCATGGAACTCCTAAATGTTAGGAGCTCCAATCCCTTTAAGAAGAGGACTAGGGGCCGGCGCCCTAGGTATTGGATTCCTCTCTTCCCTTGGTGCCGTGGCCACCCTCTCCCTCCCTTGTTTCAGCCGACAGCAAGGAAAAGAAAAGAAGGTGCTTGACGGGTCCCTTCCTCCTCCCTCCTTGTTCCAACGCAAGACAAAGAAGAAGGCTGCGAAAGGCTGTGATCTTCTTCCTCTTCTTCATCCTTCTTCTTCCTCCTCTCAAGTGCAATCAAGAGTTGATTGAAAGAGAGGAGATCAGCCATCAAAAGCTATCTCTGCAAGGGAGCTAGCACCCCGGTGAGATAGAGAGCTTGGATCGGATCCTGCTTCGTGTGGATACCCGTAGAGGCCGGACGTTTGAACGGCTTCAAGCGAACCCTCTTTCTAAAACCACGAATTCAGATTCGCGGTGATCATCTACCCGCGCAAGGTGAAGATTTGATCTTCCTATTAGTTTTAAAAGGATTTAATTCTTACCTAATTACGAAAGGTCTCGAAACAACGTTCATGAGATGAACGTCGAACTCGTGCATGCCGATTCCGCTGCCATCTGAAAAATTTTTGAAATATCAGCGGCATGGGCGGGTTCCCAACAGTGGTATCAGAGCCTAGGCTTCGTAGATTAAGGTAAGAATTAAATATCTAAAGGCATATTAGATCTGAAAATTAAATGATCATGCATGCTGAAAAATTCTGCATGCAGATTTTTCAGGGGTGCTGATTTTTACATGCTGATTTTTATGTGATAAAAAGATGATTCTAATTGCATTGTTAATGGGATTACAAAGTTTAGAATCATGATTAGCATGATCAGCGACCTATGTCATGATATAATCAGTTAAGTTTCAGATCTGAAAATTATAATTGTAGCATACGGTGATGGTCATAGGATTCAACCCCTTTTGGTATCAAATGTAATGACCTGCGATGTGATCTGCGATGTCATGTAATTTTTCAGATGCTTGCATGCATCTTATTTGATGTTTTGAGAGGCCTGCGTGCCTCCTAAAAGGAGATGTAAATTATTTTTATTTTTATTTTACATCTGGTTGTATTTCTGTGATGAAAGGTGGAAGCAAAGGCATGAGATGAAAGGTGATCCAAGCGGTTGATGGCGATGGGATCAAGGGTTGATCAAGGATCGAATCAAGGAGGCTTGGAACCAATTCAAGAGTTGAAGACCACTTGATCAATTGATGTGCATGTGCTTGTAATACGACCTAATTAGAATCCATGATCATCACCTAGTTAAAGTTTAGCTTTAATTATTGCCGCGATTATAACTGCCTGCAACGCGCCGTTTGCATGTGATGTGAATGAGAGTCGGGTAGATAGGTCTACATGTGATGTAGCAAACCCAATTGAGACCTAAATCAAAACCTCCTCAATCAAGTCGAGAGTGAACCGACATGAGCAAGTCATATTAGATTAATTGATCTAATTGGTGTCTAGGAAAGCATGAAAGGTGGTTACTTAATTAGGACCTTACTCTCTGAGTAAGGGGAGCCTCCCACCTGCTTACCTGGCCAATTGTTCGATTACCTCTTATGAAAGGCTCAAGTTGCAAACACTAAGACCTGATTAACCAATATTAAGTCAATAGGTCTTCCACTGTAGTAGAGCTGCTAAGGCCTTTCTGATGTTGACTTGTCTCGGCTGGATACAGTGGTCAAGTTGCATTGGGGGGCTGGACCTCTCTATAGACATGAGATGTTGTAGGGTAAAGGTGGGGTTGGGCACCAATAACTGTTAGGTGAGGACCCAATGACGACTTTATTCCTACGGTTATACGGTGGGTCTGACTTAACTAAGAAATGGGACCAATAACTGTTAGGTGAGGTCTTCATGGCTTAGAGACCAAGTTGCACTGCAACATGCTTGAGAAGCATTGTACAAGAGTTGTACACTCATCCATCTATGTGTCACCAATAACTGTTAGGTGAGGTGGCATGTGAATTGGTGGGACCGCAGTACCCACTAGAAACCCTAGTCGTGTGGGATTTCCGTTTTCCTACCAGGGGAGTGTGAGGAATTCGAGAAAAATAGTGGGAGTCACATTTGTTCTAAAAGACCTTAGGACAGATTAGGATCAAGTACAAAAGTCTAACTAGAATCTTTACTCTCTGCAGATACAATGTCAGCTTCAAACCCTTTGACCCGTATTCTTGAGACCAACCGACTGACCGGAACCAATTACAAAGACTGGCTTAGAAATCTCAAAATAGTTTTGGACTGTGAGAAAATAGGCTACATACTCGATTCAGATATCCCCACACTACCAACACGTCCTACTGATGTTCAGCGTGAAATGCATAAAAAGTGGTTGGATGATGACATTAGAATAAAATGCTATATGATGGCATCCATGTCTAATGAACTCCAATGCCAGCATGAAAATATAAAGACTGCTAGGGACATACTGGCACACCTGCAAGAGTTGTATGGTGAGCAGAGTCGCACAGCTCGTTTTGAAGTGTCCAAGAGGCTCTTCAAAGCGAAGATGCGCGAGGGGCAGTCTGTCCATGATCACGGTCTGACCATGATCAAGGACCTAGAGGAGCTTGAGAAGCTCGGTATGGACATGCACAAGGAATTACAAGTGGATTTGATCCTACAGTCACTTCCTGATTCATTTGGTCAGTTTATAGTAAACTACCACATGAATAAGATTGAATGCACTAAGACTGAACTAATCAACATGTTGGTAACTGCTGAGGGAGCCTTGAAAGGTTCAAGGGGCAATGTCCTTGCTGCTGAGTTGACTTCTGGTTCCAAGAGAAAGTCTACTTGGAAGAAAAAGAAGCCTGCTAAGAAGCAGAAGAAAGACAAGAAGCAAAAGAAGGAAGTTCAAAAGAAAAAGGCTAACGACAAAGGAAAATGTTTCCACTGCAATGTCGAAGGCCACTGGAAGAGAAACTGTCCTTCATACCTCGAGAGCCTAAAGAACAAGAAAGGTGACACACCTTCAGAAGGTATAGACTTGCTCATAATTGAAACTAATCTAACGGTTTCTTCTACTTCTAGTTGGGTTATAGATTCTGGTTCTAGTGCTCATTTATGCACTACCATGCAGGGTCTAAAGGAAAGTAGAAGGCTGGCGGAAGGTGCGGTAACCCTTAGGGTTGGCAACGGGGCAAAAGTTGCTGCTGTGGCTGTGGGCACCTACCATCTGCGACTACCGTCTGCATTTAGTTTAATACTTAGAGACTGCTATTATGTACCTGTTGCTAGCAGAAATTTGATTTCTGTTTCATGTCTAGCACAGGAAAGTCATGTTTTTACATTTGACAAAGACTGCTGTTCTATTTATTTGAGAAATAAAATAGTCGCACGTGGTTTTATGATTGACAGTCTCTATCATTTACATATGGATGTATCTGTGAATGTTACCGAGCAAGAAGTGAGTGCCAAAGGATCCAAAAGATCCAGAGATGAGATAAACCAAAGATATTTGTGGCACCTCAGACTTGGCCATATTGGAGAAGATAGAATGAACAAAATGGATAAAGATGGGCTCTTAGGCTCATTGACTTCCGAGTCATATCCAGTTTGCGAGTCCTGTCTTCAAGGAAAGATGGCCAGACTACCCTTTGTAGGACATGGGGAGAGGACCACTGAAATACTTACCCTAGTACATACAGATGTATGTGGCCCATTCGATGTGCTAGCCAGGGGACGTTATTCTTACTTCATTACCTTTACCGATGATTATTCACGGTATGGGTATGTGTATCTTATGAGACACAAGTCTGACTCTTTTGAAAAGTTCAAAGAGTTCAAGAATGAAGTAGAAAAACAAACTGGAAAACCTCTTAAGGCTCTTCGATCAGATCGAGGAGGAGAATACCTTAGTAGAGAATTCCGGGACTATCTCAAAGAAAACGGCATAGTGTCACAATGGACACCTCCGGGTACACCTCAACTCAACGGGGTGTCAGAGAGGAGGAATCGGACCCTATTGGATATGGTCAGGTCCATGATGAGCTTCACTGATTTACCTATGTTCCTTTGGGGAGATGCCTTACTCACAGCGATTTATTTATTGAATAGAGTTCCCTCTAAATCCGTTCCTACCACACCGTATGAGATATGGCATGGTAAGAAACCAAGTCTGGGTCATCTCAAGATTTGGGGATGTCCGGCCCACGACAAGAGACTACAGGCGGACAAGCTAGAGGCTAGGACCATAAGTGCTCGTTTTATAGGATATCCTAAAGAGTCATTAGGATACAATTTTTACGTCTCAGAGGATCACAATGTGTTTGTGAGCCGTCATGCCATCTTCTTGGAAAATCAGTTTATCCTTGATAGAGGCAGTGGGAGGAAAATTGAGCTTGAAGAGAAAGTCTCTGAAAAGCAACGAGTCATGGATCCTATTGAACCTATTCATAAAGAGCCAGTACACGATGTCCCTCAACCACCTCATAGATCTAGTAGGGTCTCCCATCCTCCCAATAGATACCTAGGTATACTAGAAGAGGATACCGAGGAAATGTTCCTAGTGGGAGATAGGGATCACATACAGGATCCCAAAACCTACAACGAGGCGATATCTGATATCGATTCCGAGAAATGGCTGGAAGCTATGAAGTCAGAGTTAGACTCCATGCATTCCAACCAAGTCTGGACCTTAGTAGACCCACCAGAAGGTATTGTACCTATTGGATGTAAATGGATCTACAAAAGGAAAATAGGTTCGGATGGAGAGGTAGAGACCTATAAGGCAAGGCTTGTGGCGAAAGGGTATAGTCAGCGCGAAGGTATTGACTATCAGGAGACCTTTTTACCTGTAGCCATGCTAAAATCCATCCGGACATTGCTTGCCATTGCAGCATTTCATGACTATGAAATCTGGCAGATGGATGTGAAAACTGCTTTCCTGAATGGATATCTTGATGAAGATATCTATATGGAACAGCCTTTGGGTTTCACTTCCAGTGATGGAGATCACAAGGTCTGCAAGCTGCAAAGGTCCATCTATGGACTAAAGCAAGCCTCTCGGAGTTGGAACACTCGTTTCGATGATGCAATCAAAATGTTTGATTTCATCAAAAACGAAGAGGAACCATGTGTTTATAAAAAGGTTAGTGGGAGTGCTGTCATTTTTCTCGTACTGTACGTAGATGACATTCTCCTGATTGGGAATGATATTCCCATGTTAACCTCGGTCAAGGTCTGGTTGTCAAAAGAATTCTCCATGAAAGACCTTGGGGAAGCATCCTATATTTTGGGAATAAAGGTCTATAGAGATAGATCTAAAAGGATGCTTGGCCTTTCACAGAAGATGTACATAGAGGAGGTGCTGAAGAGGTTCAGCATGGAAAACTCCAAGAGGGGTCTCTTACCCCTAAGGCATGGAATTCATCTCTCCAAGAAGATGTGCCCCAACACATCTGAGGAGATTCAACGCATGAGCAAGATTCCTTATGCATCAGCAATAGGAAGCCTCATGTATGCCATGCTATGTACACGACCTGATATAGCTCTTGCTGTGAGTGTCACAAGCAGATATCAGTCGAATCCAGGTGAAGAACACTGGACAGCTGTGAAGAATATTCTTAAGTACTTGAGAAGAACTAAAGATTTATTCTTGGTTTTTGGAGGATCATCAGAGTTAAAGGTAGAAGGGTACACAGATTCAGACTTCATGACTGATGTCGATGACAGGAAGTCAACATCTGGATACGTGTTCTTGTGCAATGGTGGTACGGTGAATTGGAAGAGTTCTAAACAACCGATCATTGCTGATTCTACTATGGAAGCCGAATACATCGCCACCTCTGAAGCTGCTAAGGAAGGCTTCTGGTTCAAGAAATTCATTGCAGAGCTGGATGTGATGACATCAGATGCCATAACACTCTACTGCGATAACAATGGCGCCATAGCCCTTGCTAAGGAGCCAAGGTCTCATCAGAAGTCTAAGCATATAGAGCGGCGCTTTCACCTCATACGCGACTATGTGGAGAAGAAATATGTAGAGGTGCAGAGAGTAGACTCCGCGGATAACGTGGCAGACCCTTTCACTAAGCAGCTGAGTCAGCAAAAGACTGAAGCCCACCTTGAGAAGATGGGCCTAAGATATATGACCAATTGGCTTTAGTGCAAGTGGGAGATTGTTAGATGTATGCCCTAGAAGCCAATTTGGCTGACACATTGTTGATTCTAGGGACATAATTTTGTACTTGACTATTTATTATTGAATAAATAAAAGGCATCTTTTCATTCATATTGTTTATGTGTCTATGAATCGTCCAAGAAATTAATAAGATGATGATACATATTCTCAAGAGTTGAGAATTTGAGCCATGTATCATTGGTGATTAATTTCTAAATGCTCCTGATCAAAGGATCATCACGAGGACGGTGATCGATCCGATCAGTGCACAGATCACTCTCCTTCTGGATGGACGAGACTTGAGTCCACAGTGTAGGGACACTGAAGTGATAGTGTAGGTGCTTGTTAGAGAACAAGGGTACTGAGCGTGACCAATACAAGAAGTCACTTGGATGTCTATCCACTCGTCAGTGACTTGCTTGATGTTGCAGTAGTGTGACTGGTCCTTTGACCTGCGGTGCTTCGGCTGCTCACAGTGGGGTTATTGTAGTTTGACTGCACACATACATGGTCCCTAGCCATATGGGTCCATGCAGTGTAGATTGGCTGCAGTAAGTTCACTGTAGGAGTAGGGTATGCACCTATATGGAATCTATCGACCTTGATAGATAAGGAGAGATCCTATGTGATTTATAAGACTGAGTTCGTAAGACCTCGGCCGGGGCAGTATGCACAGTGGAGAAAGAGTTTCTCACTATCGAACTCGAGTCGAATAAATCTTGACATATGACAGACGATGGGGTTTGACGAGTTGTCCATGACCTCCGTCCTGTAGGGATCCACGATAGTAGGACTGTATCACATGTTAACTGCACCTAGAGGTTCATCATTCCATTCTGCTGGGTAGCCACTACATGCTGCTAGGTGTCACTGGTGGATGGTGGGACTCATAGGGATTATCTTGATGATCGATAAACCCTAATGAGTTGAGTTGGAATCGTTCCAACCCATTGAAAGGAGTTTTCAATGATATAGTGATAGAGATCACAATATATCTCACTACCAGTCAGAATAGAACCTATGGGGTCACACACACTAGAAGTATTGACCGATCCGATGGTTGAAATCGTGATTAGGAATCACAAGAAATCAATTTGATTGATAAGAAGTTGAAAAAGGAACAAAGGGAATTAATTAATTGGACTTGAAACAAGAGTCCTACTTCGGGTAGGATTCCTAGAGTCCTAATTGGATTAGGACTGGGAATCCTAGTTGGAGTAGGACTGGGATTTCTATTTGGAATAGGATTCCTCAATCCTAATGAGATTAGGAGTTTTGAATCAAAATTGGATTCCTACTTGGAGTAGGATTCCTAGAAATCCTAATTGGATTAGGACTTTGGATTCAAATAGAGTCCTAATTGGATTAGGACTAAAATTAAACAAATCCTAATTAGATTAGGATTCCTCAAGTCTAAATTAATTAATAATCTAATGAATCAACATGACTCCTAATTGGATTAGGATTGAAGAGTTCAATTGAGTCATGATTCATCCAAGTCCTAATTGGATTAGGACTAGCATAGATTGAACCCAAAATTGGCTAATCCTAATTAGATTAGGATTAAACCATGAGAGAGGCACCTAATCCTCTTTGGAAGAGGATTAGGTTAACCAAGTAAGAGGGACATCAGCCCCTCTCCACTTGGCTAGGGCGACATGAGGAGCTAGGGCCGGCGCCCCTTCTTAGGTAAGTTGTCATGGAACTCCTAAATGTTAGGAGCTCCAATCCCTTTAAGAAGAGGACTAGGGGCCGGCGCCCTAGGTATTGGATTCCTCTCTTCCCTTGGTGCCGTGGCCACCCTCTCCCTCCCTTGTTTCAGCCGACAGCAAGGAAAAGAAAAGAAGGTGCTTGACGGGTCCCTTCCTCCTCCCTCCTTGTTCCAACGCAAGACAAAGAAGAAGGCTGCGAAAGGCTGTGATCTTCTTCCTCTTCTTCATCCTTCTTCTTCCTCCTCTCAAGTGCAATCAAGAGTTGATTGAAAGAGAGGAGATCAGCCATCAAAAGCTATCTCTGCAAGGGAGCTAGCACCCCGGTGAGATAGAGAGCTTGGATCGGATCCTGCTTCGTGTGGATACCCGTAGAGGCCGGACGTTTGAACGGCTTCAAGCGAACCCTCTTCCTAAAACCACGAATTCAGATTCGCGGTGATCATCTACCCGCGCAAGGTGAAGATTTGATCTTCCTATTAGTTTTAAAAGGATTTAATTCTTACCTAATTACGAAAGGTCTCGAAACAACGTTCATGAGATGAACGTCGAACTCGTGCATGCCGATTCCGCTGCCATCTGAAAAATTTTTGAAATATCAGCGGCATGGGCGGGTTCCCAACAATTTTGCCATGATAAATTGTTAGATAATATGCATGTCAGCTTCTCAAACCCTGATAAACATGTTTAGTCTTTTAGTTGATCCGATAAGATTATGCAGGAATACTTACTGAGCCGTGTAGCTCATGTCTGTTTATTTTTCATTTTCTTTCAGATCCTCACCCGTGATTGCCATCAGATATATTTTTATTTTGTTACAGAGCTTCGTTATTTTTGGAGAAGCTTATATACTTTTGTACATTTGAACAGCATAGAAGTTCTGTATTTTTGGTATCAATCTTCAAGGTTGTAATGCAAATATTTTAATATATGAAAGTTTGAAATCTATTGGCTACCTGTTACCCCTATAAAAGGCTGCGTGCTATTGTGGGCGGTAGTCGGCAATAGTACGGCCATGTCACGGATCCGGGTCCGGGGCGTGACATTCCTAATCTAGTTGTCATGCAAGGCTCAAGACAAAACAAAATGACTAACCTATGCTAGGGTTTGCTAAATCTAAATCAAAGACTTATTTAATCAAAATTGGTTCACCACTTGCCCAGGCCAGTTGGACCAAGAGTTCGTATAACCGCCATTAACCATACTTAGCTAACACCAACCGCTTAACGGGGCTGAGCAGATAAGATGGTAGCCACGATCCTGATCGGAACTTTTCTAGACAGCAAGGAATTAGCCAAATTCAATTAGCCTAAAGACTCGCTGTAGTTTCTAAGTTAAGTTGGCTAGTTGAGTTTTAAATTAGGCTTGGGTTCTAGATTTATGAGGGTGGTTGTTTTGAGCTAAGGAAAGGTGATGAAATCCATTCCTTATGTTGTAATTAGAGTGTCCTTAATATGATTTATGATGGATGCAACTATTTTAAATGTCCACACAAGTTGAGATTTAAAATTTCAAATTTCAAATTTTGAATTTAAACTTTTGAATTTTGAATTTCAGATTTGAATTTTAGTTTTCAGCTTTTGAATTTTAAATTTCAAATTTCAAGTTTAAATTTTAAATTTAAATTTTGGAATCTCAGATTTTTTTTATTTCTTTTTTAGTTTCAATTTAAGTCCCCACTTTTAATTTCAAATTTTGAATTTCAAATTTGGATTTCAGATCTAATGTTTCAAAATTTTAAGTTTTGAAATTCGGATTCACAAGTCAAATTGGAAATTTCAGATTTGGAGCCCAAATTTAGTTTTTCAAATTTAACTTTGAAATTGGTAACTTCAAATCCTAAATTTGTGAAGATCAGATCTCAACTTTAATAACTAAAATTTAGAATTAAAATTCGAAATATTCAGATTTAATTCATAAACTTAATAAGGCATGCAAACTAGGATTTTAGCATCAATGGATTTCAGAAAAGGGCAGAAATTTCAGCAAGTGCAGAATTTCAGCATAATCAATGTGCGTGTCCTAATTAGCCTGCTCTGATACCAAAAATGAGGTAGGATGAATGCGAGGAATTTAAACATAAGAGTTATCAGTAAGTTATGTTGATTAACTAGCCTAATTGCAACAGAAAATTCAGTCATATATGAGCTAAGAAAGCATTATCATGAGCATAGTAAATTTAGGACTAGTTACCTGCATGTACTAATTCATTTAGGACTTAGAGTAATGGACCGTTGTGGTTGAGAAACCACTAGATTAGGATGCTTTCTTCAATAAATCAGACTTAGAGTTGAGGCTTACCAAACATTGAACTTCTGAAATTCTTCTGGAGGAGAATACTTAATCTCACTCTCGAGGGTTGATGATTGGATAACCAAGCTTCATCTTTCGTTGCAACAGGGCCCCCTTGCTATTGGTTTGGAAGGATAATAGAACCAATGACATGGAGTACTTTAAGGACCTGCAAAGAAACAGGGATTAGAGGTTTTGCGTGAGAGAGGAATAGAAATCACAAAAGAAAAGGGAGGCGAGAGGAGATAGGGCTGCGGTGGATGTGGAAGTGGCTTTAGGGCCTCACGCCCAACTTGGAACAAGGGCCTCACGCCCAACCTTCTCTCAAGATGATAAAACAAGATTGCTAAGGAAGAAAGAATCTCTTTTTATTTATTCATCAACTACTCTTACAAGATGTCATGAGGAGGTATTTATAGACTTTCCTCATGATTTGAAATTTAAACACATAATGAATGGCGCCCCACATTTGAAAACTTGATTGCTAGAGAAAAGGAAGAAAAGTTGGCCAGCTTTAAGGGGAAGGTGAAGAGTTGTTGGCTCCCATTTGAAATTTTCTTGCATTTGAATTATGGCCGACCTCTTGGACTTTGAATTTGGATGATGTGTTGATAAGTGCTGATTAATCTATAATTTAATATTCTTTTTCAGCACTTATCAATGTTCTTAAACGGATAACCACTTATTTTACCACAAAATAGAACAATCTTTGAAATAAATTTAAAATATGATAAGAAGTAAATAATTCACATGTCCTCGCCTTCCAAGCGTACCAACCAGCATGTTTCAGTTCAATAACACTGGGTTCGAGCCCAATGCCCAACTGACATGCATGCACCCAAGCACTGTCCACCATCCGTGGCTCCCCAAGCAATCCAATGGTTCATAAATTTCCATCTCCGCATCACGTTTCCAAACTAAGCAAAACAGGGGAGACCTTTAATTTCAATCCACATATGCCCATTTTCACGTCAAAATAGAGCAAGAAAAGAATTTTTTCCGAAAATTCCTGGAATCACTGTTCATATGAACAGTGTTCCGTGAAAACACTGTTCATACGAATAGTGTTAGAAAAAAAAAACTAAAAATGCATTTCACTGTTTATCTTCTTCCCCTCCCGCAGATCCCGCGGCCGTCCACCTTCCACGGCGACCTCCCGACGATCCCGCGACCAGATCCTCCGGCCCTTCTTCCGCCCATGACGCATCCAGAGCCAATCTCATCTTCCTGCGATCCGGCCTCCACCGAGAACTCGTGATCCATTTCTTCCTCTGTGATCCACGTAGTGCACCAACGCCATCAACCCGTTCCAGCCGCATCCAACGAGCACACCAGCGAGCAACTCCTCCGGATTCACCTCCCAGCAGCCAATGGTCCAAAGAAGGAAAGCAATGAAGCATGATTCCATCCACGGATCCACACCAGCCACCAGCTACCGAATCATAGAAATGGCGTTCCGCCTCTTCCTCTTCCGAATTTCCATCGATTTTTCGATTGGCTCCTCCCAGCGTATCCCCTGCATCCGTGAAGGAAATCCCAGCAGCCGGTGATTCAGCCTCCCGCATCAAGCCAAGGATCATGCATCCAAATCGGGACATGTATTCAACCCCTTCTCCCGTCCGTATTCATCTTCCATCGACCACTCTTCCGCGACCAGCTCCCATGATCCAGCCGTTGATGCGCATTCCGCCCAAGGATCATGCGTCCGTTCCCCTTGGATTCATTGCCAGGGAGAGATCTATATAAAGGGTAGAAGAAGAGAGCCGAGAAGGGAGGGGAGAGGTCGGTTGAGAAAACAGGGGAGACCCCCTGTTTCGGTGAAAAGAAGAAGAAAACCGAGAGGGAAGAAGAGAAAAAGAAATAAAAAAAAAGAGAAAGGAGGGGGAAAGAGAATAGTTTTGGATATTTTGGGAATAATGGGAGGTGATCAATTTCATTTGAAGATGAGAGGTCGTCCGGAAGCCATACACGGCTAAACGTCCAATCTAGGGCTAGATGAAGCCCTAGCAATGTATCAGGGCAATTGTAGTTCTTACTTTTTTATTATTTTGGAGCTTGTTTAAATTCTTATTTTCAATGAAATATTCCTTTATGATGTTTAAACCTTGAGCATGCCATTTACTATTCATATTTGCTAAAGTAGTCTAAGATGATCCATGCCTAGGAAGATGAGATGTGCTGCACCCTAGATTAGCATACTTAGGTAGACACTTCATGCTATACCGAAGATGGATCTTCCTAAAACTCTTTATGGTTTTATTTTAAAAGGCTTGTAGCCAATTTGCATGCCTCTCCAAAAGATAAAAATTAAGAACACAGTCCCTAATGCAATGCTACTCGGTGGATTCCAAACCCTAGATCCATCTACTTTGATAAATTTCAATTTGTATTCATAGATTAATTCAGTATAATTAAGTTAGCAAATTCTTCTTCTTGATTTATTTTTCTTGAAAAATAACTTATTCTTCAATCCCTGTAGACCAACATCCGTAATCACTATCCTACAGGATACGTGCTATTGCGTGGTTTATTTTTGAAATTGAAATAACCGATCAATTTTTGGCACCGTTGCCGGGGATTGTTTGCATAGTTATTTTTCCTATCATTAAAAAAAAATTAAAAAAAAGTTTTAAAAAATATATATATCTAAAATAAAAATATTTTCTATTGTTGATACTTTTCTTTTCTTTTTTTTCTCTCTTACTAATTTTTAATTTCCCTTTTGGTATTATTTGATCAGGAATCGAAGAGAAAATCTAGGCTATCAAAAAGGAATGCTTTAGAGGTTTGCTTAAAAAAAAAATTTGCTGGAGAAATTTCCTTTGGTAACCTCTAAACTTTTTTTTTATTTAAATTGATTATTAGCTTGAAATTTTGTGGTGATTGTTTGATTTTAATTTCAGCAAAAGTGTGAATGCATGCTTGATACACATATACAAATTAATCCGCACATAGTAAGGACAATCACCCCAACAAGATAAGAGCCGGATTTTATCACTGGACTCTTGCCCAACTTAGGTGAATTCCAATCTCACATAGTGTCAGCTTAATTAAAATCAATTAGACATTGGCTCCTAGGGACATTCGAGCTCAATAGGACGAAGATCACCGAAAGTTGCACCAATTTCGCTCTGTGGCTTAGTTGATGTTTAGGCAAGCTTTGTCCCTATAAGGAAGACAGTTCATCTGTTCGAGGCAAGTGGGTTTTAAGTGGGACCTTTGCGAACGCATCGTGACCCCTCTACTTACCTGGAAGCTTACCTGGTCAACTCAGTTCAGTAGACTGGATTGGAGGCTTAGGTGCCCTCTTCAAACCAGTTAGGAGTTGTCTAGTGATTTTAGGACAAATACAAGGATTGATGTGTTTATCTTTTATTGCATGCTTGACTGATCAAGTACTAGTGTATGCAAGGGAGTCGTTCTAGAGTACATGACCTATTACCTTTTGACCCTGAAATAGAACGGACCCTTAGGAATATTCGAGCTGAGATCAGAACATTAGAATCATCCCCACCTCCTGAGATGGGTGAAGAACAACCCAAACTCCTGAGGGAGTACTTTACTCCCAGCATTTACACTTCCCCATCTTGCATTCGATTACCTAAAGTAGCAGCTGTACAACATGAAATAAAGTCTAGTGTGATCCAAATGCTCCCATCTTTTTATGGGCTCACCAATGAAGAACCATATAAACACCTAGATGAATTCCTTGAGATTTGCACCACTATCAAGATTCAGAACTTCACTGATGATGCTTTGAAACTTAGATTATTCCCCTTCTCCCTTAAAGATAGAGCCAAACAATGGCTGAATTCTTTAGAAGCCAATTCGATTCGTTCCTGAGATCAAATGCAACAAGAATTTCTTAAAAAATACTTTTTCATAGGAAGAACGAACCAGTTTAGATGTACCATTACAAGCTTCTCCCAAACTGAGGGAGAAGAATTTCATGAAACTTGGGAGAGATTTCGGGACCTAATCCGTAAATGCCCTCATCATCAAATACCTAAGTGGCAACTAGTGCAATGTTTCTATGATGGATTGACTGAACGAAACCGTCAGATGATCGATGCTGCATGCGGGGGGACTTTCATGCTTCAAAATGAGCATGAAGCATGGCAATTATTTGAAAATCTTAATGAAAACTCCCTTCATCATGCTTCTTGTTCTCGTCAAGCACCCCTGAGTTCTCAAAGAAAAGTGACCATTTGTGAAATAAGTCATTCTATGGACCTATCTAGCAAGGTAGATGCATTGTCCCATAAGATTGACCAACTGATGATAGGTGGGTATTACATGAACTCTTCCAAAGCACAAGTGTGTACTATCTGTTCTAGCCCATCCCACCCTATTCATGAGTGCCCTTCAGCGCCCCAATTCCCCGAACTCGTGCAAGAACACATCAATGCTACTCAAACACATCCTAGACCGGGTAATGACCCATTTTTCAATACATATAACCCGGGATGGTGAAATCATCCAAACTTTTCTTGGAAGCAGCAAGCTTCGAATACAGCCCAACCCTATTCCCAAAATTTTCAAAATCCTCAGAATTTTCAAACCCCACAAAATACTCATCCCTACCGTCCCTCGACTCAATTTCAACACACTCCTCCTCTACCCCAAAGAAACACAGCCTTTGAGGAGAAAGTGTTGAACGCCCTTCAAGGTTTGGAAACCATTACACAATTGGTGCACTCTCACACGCAATCCATCACCAAGCTAGAATCCCAAATGGGGCAACTAGCTAATGCACTGAACAAGCGAGAGGAAGGAAAGCTTCCAAGCCAACCACTAAGTAATCCTAGGGGACAATACATGGCTCAAGAAAATCAATTAAATGCAATTCATCATGAACAAGCCAATGTTTTGACTACCCTAAGGAGTGGATGTGTAGTAGACAATAAGATTGGGGAGGACAACAATAAGGAAGGTGAAGAAGAGGATAGAAATATGTCAAATGAAAATCTAAAACCTTCTTCTTCTTCTTCAGCTAGTCCACCTTCTGCCAAAACTCACATCCCAAAGGCCCCATTTTCTGAAGCTCTTAATTCACCCTCTCCCTTTGGCAAAAAGGAAACTTCACTAGAGAAAATGATGGAGGTTTTCAAATAAGTGAAAATTAACCTTCCGCTTCTTGATGCTATTAGACAAGTTCCCTCCTATGCCAAATTTCTCAAAGACCTTTGTACACAAAAGCGAAAATCTAGGACACATGTGCCTAAAAAGGTCTTCCTAACTGAGCAAGTGAGTTCTATTCTCCAACACAACATCCCTCCGAAATTCAAAGATCCTAGTGCTCCCACCATCTCCTGTGTCTTAGAAAATAATTTCATTGATCGAGCACTCTTAGATCTAGGGGCAAGTGTCAACCTTTTACCTTATTCAGTTTATGAGAAACTTGGGTTAGGTGAGTTAAAACCAACCTCGGTATCCCTTCAATTGGCTGATCGATCTGTAAAAACACCACGTGGGATAATTGAAGATGTTCTTGTCAAGGTAGACAAATTCTATTTTCCAGTAGATTTCATTATCCTTGATATGGAACATGAACCTAATCCTAAGAAACAAATCCCCGTGATCCTTGGGCGGCCCTTTTTAGCAACAGCCAATGCATGCATCAATTGTAGAACAGGGGTAATGAACATATCATTTGGAAACATGAAGGTAAAATTAAATGTGTTCAATGCGGACGACCAACCCGCGAGAAAAGTTGAGTGTTTTATGATAGACAAAATAGATGAACTCATAAAAGGAGATGCAAAAACTACCTCACTGTGTCTGGCTGAAGACAATAAGCTTAGTGCTTGTTGGGAGGCAACCCAATTCTCTTCGATTTTTTTTTTAACATTGAGGATAATGTTAGGTTTAGGTTTGGGGGTATTCATCTTGATTTTCATCCAAAAAAACAAAAAAAAAAAATTAGACAAAAATGTGTTCATTTTCATTTTTTATAAAATAATAATAATAATAAATTAAAAAAAGTTTCTGTTTTTAAAAATCTAATTTCTATACATTTATGCGAGAATGATAAACACACAAGGTATATAAAATCTAAAAAGCCCAATGACTAGTCGGAAGTAATACAAATTTAAGTTCTTTTTATTAAGTCTCTCTTAGGGAGTTGTAAGCTAATTAATACTTTGGAATTTCATTACACATTGGCCGACCCTTCTAAGGTCTAAGCTCGGCATTATATTGATAGTATAGTAGCAACCTTGAACCCTGATGAATCATATTTATCGAATCCAAAAAAAAAAAATTCATCAATAAAAATGGATTTAGTCAGGAACATCGAAAAGGGCTACCTATTGTCAAAGGTCAAATGGGCTTGTGATGAGGACTCCGAGCATAAGTCCGTAGGGGAGTCTCGATGCCCGACACCTTATGCCAACTGGTGTGAGAGTTGTCGACTGATTGCTCATTACACGGAGAAATCACCACAAGAGTAAAAGTGCACAATTTATATATCTTTTATGAAAAAAAAACTCTGTATTGACCTTGAAAAAGACAATAGTGTGAAGCCGTCATTGTAAAAATTCGAGTAAACTAGAATATTATAGATAAAGCCCGTGAGGTACTAAAGTAAACATCCACAACTCTCAAAATTCTGCAGATAAGATGATTTTGAATCAGTGAGTAGGTCCCTTCGACCAATCCTTGGAAACTACTAGTCTTTGCAATTTTTTGGAGATCCGAACCCTTAGCTTGTGTACGGTCCAGATTTCACTGAGCACTCCAGTATAAATAAGTCTTACAACTCGCTAACGGAAACTTAATGACCTCAACTTGAATTACATTTTGACCTAGGATTTGGGCTGACCTAGTAAATAAAACCGTGTGTGTTTTGAAATTCTTATCTGTGGAGTGATTGATTATAACCCTATTTGATTTTGATGAGCTCAAAGCATTTGAGTATATCTTATGTTATACTAATGAATTCAATCTAGTGTTTCAGCCAAATATTTGTGAATTTATGTTTAATTGTCTCTAGCCTTGGTTCAATACATTTTGGCTAAGTATGGAACTCAGTTTGAACCAAAGTCTGGAACGCGAGTCGACTCCGGAAGATTTCGAGTCGACTCCATGTGTTTCAAACGTTCTGGCACAGACTCGAGTCGACTCCGGCACATTACGAGTCGACTCCTACTGAGAACAGACAGCAGGACAGAAAGATGAATCTCAGACCCTGTCACCGAGTCGACTCCTGAAGAATTCGAGTCGACTCTGATGCTTGCCGAGTCGACTCCAGCAAAGTGCGAGTCGACTCCATGGAGTAACAGACAGAAAGACAGAGAAGTTGTTTTGAACTCTGAGAGCCGAGTCGACTCCAGAAGAACTCGAGTCGACTCCGACGGTTGGCGAGTCGACTCCTAAGGAAGCAAGAGTCGACTCTCAGAGGAATGCTAGACTAAAAGTCAGAGAGCCAACTTCGGTGTCTGAGAGCCGAGTCGACTCCAGCAAAGTCCGAGTCGACTCCGAGGCAGTTCAACTCCAAAGACAGAAGACCAGTTTTTCTGGCTCTGAGAGCCGAGTCGACTCCAAGAGAATCCGAGTCGACTCGAGGAAGTAAAACCAAAAGAAAGATTTTTGGAATCCTGAAGAACGAGTCGTCTCCAGAAGGGAGAGTCATCTCCGGACATTGGCGAGTCGACTCCAGATTTAGCCGAGTCGACTCCAGAATGGGACGGCACTTTATTTCAAATTTTGAACAGTGGGCGAGTCGTCTCCAGTAAAGCATGAGTCGACTCCAGCAACAGCCGAGTCGACTCCAGATCGAGCGAGTCGACTCCGATCCCAACGGACACTTTGTCAGGAGTTGCAGATTTTGCAGAACGGCTCTAAAAGTGTGTCTAATGGCTAGTTTTCGATGGGGATTGCTTAAATAGCTAGAGTAAACAGGAATAGAGAAAGAAAGAGAGACTCCATTCAAAGCAAAAGGGATTTCCACCTACCAAAGCCTCTCAAGAGTTAATACAAGAGAAAGAAGGAAGAAGTGCATTGAAGTCCATTCTCCAAACGTCTTCCTCGCATTCAAGGCTCTCCTCTGACATCAGATCATCAGTTCATTCAAAGAGGAGATTCAGAGTTTGAGAAGCCCCTTCTTCCTCTTCCAAAATCTGTTTGAGGGCTTCTAATGTTGGGAACCCGCCTATGCCGCTAATATTTCAAAACAAAAATCAGATTGCAGCGGAATCGGCATAAGCGGGATCGACGTTTATCGCATGAACGCTGTTTCTAGACCGTTTGTAGTTAGATAAGGATTAATAACTTTTAAAACCTTTAGGAAGATCAGATCTTCACCTTGTGCGGGTAGATGATCACCGCAAACTGATGATCGTGGTTTTAGGATGAAGGTTCGTTTGAAGCCGTTCAAATGTCCGGCCTCTACGAGTATCCACACGAAGCAGAGGACCGATCAAAGCTTTCTTGTCTTCCCGGGGTGCTAGCTCCCTTGCAAAGACTTCTTTGATGGCTGATCTCCTCTCTTTCAATCAACCCTTGATTGTGCTTGAGAGGAGGAAGAAGAAGGATGAAGAAGAGGAAGAAGAAGAATCCCCACGCAGCCTTCTTTTCTTCCTTGCGTTGGATGAAGGAAGGGAGGAAGAGGATGCCGCCAAGACACCTCTTGGCTTTTCCTTTTGCTTGCGGCTGAAACAAGAGGAGATGGAGAGGGGGTGGCCACGGCTTGAAGAGGAGGAAAGGTCCTTCTAGGGCGCCGGCCCTAGTCCTTCTTTTATAAGGATGAAGGGCTCCTACAAGTTAGGAGCCCTTGACTACTTTCCAAGAGGGGGCGCCGGCCCCTTCTCTCTTCATGTCGCACCAACTAAGTGAAGAGGGGCTGATGCCCCTCTTACTTGGTTAACCTAATCCTCTTCCAAAGAGGATTAGGTGCCCTTTTCATGGTTTAGTCCTAATCTGATTAGGATTAACCAAATCATGAATCAATCGGTTTCTATGCTATGCTAGTCCTAATCCAATTAGAACTTGAATGAACCATGACTCAATTGAACTCTTCAATCCTAATCCAATTAGGAGTCATGTTGATTCATTAGATTAATAATTAATTAGGACTTAAGGAATCCTAATCCAATTAGGACGTATTTAATTTTAGTCCTAATCCAATTAGGACTCTATTTGAATCCGAAGTCCTAATCCAATTAGGATTTCTAGGAATCCTATTCTAAGTAGGAATCCAAAGATGAATTCAAAATCCTAATCTAATTAGGATTGTAGGAATCCTACTCCAAGTAGGAATCCCAGTCCTACTCCAACTTCTTATCAATCGAATTGATTACTCGTGATTCATAATCACTTTTCAACCATCGGATCGGTCAATACTTCTAGTGTGTGTGACCCCATAGGTTCTATTCTGACTGGTAGTGAGATATATTGCGATCTCTATCACAATATCATTGAAGACTCCTTTCAATGGGTTGGAACGATTCCAACTCAACTCATTAGGGTTTATCGATCATCAAGATAATCCCTATGAGTCCCACCATCCACCAGTGACACCTAGCAGCATGTAGTGGCTACCCAGCAGAATAGAATGGTGAACCTCTAGGTGCAGTTAATATGTGATACAGTCCTACTATCGTGGATCCCTACAGGACGGAGGTCATGGACAACTCGTCAAACCCCATCGTCTGTCATATGTGAAGATTTATTCGACTTAAGTTCGAGAGTGGAAAACTCTTTCTCCACTGTGCAATCTGCCCCGGCCGAGGTCTTACGAACTCAGTCTTATAAATCACATAGGATCTCTTCTTATCTATCAAGGTCGATAGATTCCTTATAGGTGCATACCCTACTCCTACAGTGAACTCACTGCAGCCAATCTACACTGCATGGACCCATATGGCTAGAGACCATGTATGTGTGCAGTTAAACTACAATAACCTCACTGTGAGTAGCCGAAGCACCGCAGGTCAAAGGACCAGTCACACTACTGCAACATCAAGCAAGTCACTGACGAGTGGATAGACATCCAAGTGACTTCTTGTATTGGTCACGCTCAGTACCCTTGTTCTTAACAAGCACCTGCACTATTACTTCAGTGTCGCCACACTGTGGACTCGAGTCTCGTCCATCCTTAAGAAAAGTAATCTGTGCACTGATCTCATCGGATTGATCACCGTCCTCGTGATGATCCATCGATCAGGAGCATTTAGAAATTAATCACCAATGATGCATGGCTCAAATTCTTAACTCTTAAGAATATGCATCATCATCTTATTAATTCTTGGACGATTCATAGACACATAAACAATATGAATGAAAAAGATGCCTTTTATTTATTCAATAATAAATAGTCAAATACAAATTATGTCCCAGAATTAATAATGTGTCAGCCAAAAATTGGCTTCTAGGGCATACATCTAACAATCTTCCACTTGTACTAAAGTGTTGCCCAGAGATGGTCACCCAAGAGGGGGGTGAATTGGGTGTTTTAAAAACTTTTTGACTATTTAAAAGTAAAACACGCAAATATAAGAGCTAAAGCAAGAATAAAGCTATGAAGACAACCAATCGCAAACACAGGCTTTTATAGTGGTTCGGAGCCTCCACTGCTCCTACATCCACTCCCCAAAGCACCTTTGGGAATTTCCACTATAATCCACGATTACAGTACGGTAGTTTTGCGAGTTCACTACCCAACTCGTTGTTTTACACCGGGCTCACAACAAACCCTAAAACCCCCAATTTAACCTAGACTTGGGACGCCTTTCCCTTGTTCCAAGTCCCTTGACTGGAACAAGCACAATGTTAAAAGAGTTTTACATACAATTGGAAAGCTCTAAATAAGCAAATATGGGGGTTGGAAGCGTGGGAAATGGTGATTCTTCCGATGTGGATCGCGTAGGTTTGAGTGTGAGCTTTGAATGCACGAGCGGAAGAGAGTAGTTGAGCTTGAAATCACTTTGGAAGCTTGAAAGCACTTGATTTCTTCACTTGAATGCACTAACTCCCTTGAACCTCTTTTTCTTTCTTCTCTCTTGAATGATTTTGCTTTGGGTTGGTGAAGAGTTGTTTAGAAGCACTTAAGAGGTCCCTTTTATAGCCCAAAAAGCAAATATAGCCGTTAGAGATAAAGTGAAGGAGATTTGAAATTCAAACCAAACCTGAAAAGTTGTCAGTCGCATCCCAGGCGTTTCGGGGACGTCTCCGCTTCAACGAGAGACGTCTCGGCTACAAGATTTTACTTTTTACGTTGTCTGGGGACGACTCGGCTCTTTACGGGGATGACTCTGGAATTGTACCGTTTGAATCCTTGCCTTTCTGATTTGCTGAGAGGGTCGTCTCTGCACTTTACGGGGATGTCTCGGCTTGTTTGCACTTTTTGAATGGGGACGACTCCGCTCCCTCGGGGACGACTCTGGAATTGTACCGTTTGAATCCTTGCCTTTCTGATTTGCTGAGAGGGTCGTCTCTGCACTTTACGGGGATGTCTCGGCTTGTTTGCACTTTTTGAATGGGGACGACTCCGCTCCCTCGGGGACGACTTCGCTTCTTTATCTCAGAAAAACATGTCTTCTGGAATTCCCTGAGAGAGTCGACTCCGCTCTTTCAGGGGACGTCTCCGCTGCCTTATCACCGAAAAAATCATTCTCTGAAAAACCCTGAGAGAGCCGTCTCCGCTATCTAGGGGACGACTCCGGAGATCTGCTTTTTACTTGCGGGGACGACTCCGCGTATGGTGGGGACGTCTCGCGCATGTCTCTTGAAAACTGCCTTTCTGCCGCCACTGAGAGAGTCGACTCCGCTACTGAGAGAGTCGACTCCGCTATCGCGGGGACGACTCGGCAGGTGCCGGGGACGTCTCCAGACGTGCCAGTTCTTCCTGTTTGTGCCAGAGACGTCTCTGAGACTATCAGGAGACGTCTCGGCTGTCCCTGAACTTTTTCTTTCATCTCAAAAAATTCTTCAATAAATTCATAAGAATTATGGGAACTTGCCTAGACATTTCTTAACACTATTCTTAATAAAACACATGAATTTCTCAATTAAATTGTTAAGATAAATGGAATTATACTCTAGTGTTTTGTATTCATCAAAATCCATTAGGGGGTCAACAATCTCCCCCTTTTTGATGATGACAAAACACTGAGTATATGCAAAATTTGAAATTTAAACATATACACAGTATTTGCTCAGATGTACAGGTATAATGTTTTGATAAGAACTAGATACAATGTGAAATGAAATATTGATGCTAAAGATAATTGAAAGCTAAGTTCTTTTTGACTCCCTCTTTCTTTTCCAGAAGGGCAATTATCTTAAAGCCAATATTCTTCAAGTTTATCTCTTCTAATTCAACTTTTAAGCATGAATTTTGTATTTTGCATTCCAATGTATCCATATTGGTTCTACTCCCCTTATCCATATTGGTTCTATGGTTCTACTCCCCCTTTTTGTCATCAACAATGAAGGGGACAAATTATCTGTAGGTGCTTAAAGCATACTTCCTAGTAAGATTCAGCATATTTCCATGAACCACTTAAGAATATTCAAGTTGTGCTCCCCCTGTCCAAGTCATTTCTATTAATGAATTCAGTCATTCATATCACTCCCCCTTTGTTTTGGAATTCATTTCAGACTCATCTTTTTGTTTAGTATAGTTATCACAAGATGTGCTCCCTCTGTTTTATATGCATTGTTTCTTTGTATCAAATTTGAACACTCAAGGTATGTGATAAGATTTTTATGGCACATCACAAAATCACATACACAATCACATACACAGAGTTAGAAATGTACACAGGGTTTCAAAAGAAATTGTATGTCATTCATATGTCATTATAAACCTTTGAAGTCAGTACATAGTCAAAAGAAGAAATCATTACAAGTATTGATTTCTAATACAAAAAGTGTTTCAAAATAGCCTAGGGTTTACAAAAAGAAGATCCCTAGATGTTTACAAAACGTCCCTTATCGGCGACGTTGCTCATAAACCCTACAAGCTGCATCTATAAAAGCATTGATTGAATCCATTAGGGTCTTAAATTGATCTCCCTGTGACTTGTGGAAGGCTGCCACAAGTGCTTCAAATTCTTCAGTTGCCATTTCAATCCTCCCTCTAAGTTGGGCAACTAAAGTGCCCACATTGCCTCCTGGGCTTGTCAACTCTTTGAGACTCTTGGAAATGGTCTTCAAGCTGTCCTTGAGCTCAATTGACCTACAGGTTTGGGTGGCACCCACACCAATCATTTCTTGCGTTGTAGCTTCAATTTGAGCTCTAACTTCCTTCAGCTCTTGTAGAAGCCCTTCATGTGAAGCTCTGATGGGGGCCAACTCAGTGGAGATCATGGATCTCATCTCCTCCCTCATCTGCTGGCAAATGACAGATGCTAAGGTGCGCATCTGATCCTCTGATAGGAAGGAAGGCCCACTGACTGGAGGAGGTGGTGGCATGGATGTGGAAGGTCCAGCTGAGCTGGAGGGTATATCAGGGATATCCATGTGGCTAGGTGGAGGAGAGTGATGGTCAGACTCGTGATGTGGGATCTCAGGCTCTAGGGTTTGTGCTTTTCTTTTTGGAACCTTGACCCAAGATCCATCTATCTTATGAAACTCCATTCTTCTCATTGTGCCCTCATTATAGTAGTCGGTGTTTCTCAAGGGCTTTGCAGGTTCATTTTCGGGAATGTGAACCTTAAAGTGTTTGAAAACTAAGGTAAAGATCATGCCATAGGGTAAACTAAACCTAGAATACCTATGACATAGGGCAATGTAGTTTAGCATGAGTCTAGGGAGGTTTAGAGGAATCCCTAGTAGGATATGGTGCATTATAACTAAATCTCGCTCCGAAACAAAATCGAAGCGACCGGTTTTGGGAAACAAGACCCGGTTGACAATACTTAAAAGTAATCTCATTTCGGCGTTTAGGTCTTGGGAGTTGACAACATCAAGAGGGCCGCAGTCCTCTCGTCCTAAAAGTAAATTTAGGGCTGACTCCCTTTGGGGATGTGAGGTTGGAGCCTCACCGTCCTTGGGGATTTGCAAGACAGTGGATAGGACATCTTCATTGACTTCTACTAATGTCCCCCGGACATATGCAGTGTACCCTAGGTCCCCTAAGGCCATATTGCTAAAAAGTTCTCTAACTAGGCCGGGGTAGGTCGAGGTATTAAGGGTACAAAGGTGCTCCCACCCTTGGGCTCGGAGTCTCTCTCCAATAGAGAACCCCTCATTATCTAAAAATGAAAAATCTATATACCTACCGGTCGTGACTGTGCGATTTGCACAGGAGATGGTTGTGGTTGGCGGAGCAACCGGAGGAGACGGCGCGGAAGGTTCTTCCCTCCGTTCCTCACCGTCGGCCGCTGCCCTAGGTCGCCTTCCACGGGTCGTCCTAGCTCTTTTGGGTGCCATTGAGTGGAAATCCTAAGGAAATGTGGAGAAGGAGGCTAGGGTTTGTGATGGAGAACAAGCGGAGGCTAGGGTTTTTGGTTTTGGTCGGGAATGAGAGAAGATAGCTCGGGTCGGCTCGAGCTGTTTCACTTATTTTAAAAACCCTAATTCGGTCCCCGAGACGTCTCCGCGACTAAGGCGAGACGTCTCGCCTGGGGGGACGTCTCTGCGATTTGCTAGAGACGTCTCCGGCACTGAAAAAATTTCAGACTGAACTCTATCTTTTCCCAATTTTTGTTTAATCACCCTAATCAACATGATCTCTTTTGATAAACTCAGAGTGAATTTGTTTGTGATCCTCCCCCTTAATAATACATCCTATAATAGTTTGATAATGATTTTTGAATTATTAATATTGAAATGAGGAATGTTTGACCAAATTTCGAATACCTATGAAATAGGCTCTGAAAATATCTCCATGAAGAGTCCAAGGGAGGGTAACCATCCTCCGGAAAGTCAAACAGTTCGTCATTTAGCTTAGATGAATTCATGTTTTCACTTATGTTTACTTTGAGGTGGATTACTAGTTTGAGTAGCAAAGCAATGCAATACAAGTTCAATTCATTTACTAGGATCATACAAGCTCAAAGCATTCCTTAAGAAGTTGAATCTATCTTTACAAAGGGGCTTTGTAAAGATATCGGCCAATTGATTTTCGGTGCATACATATTCAATCATCACATCATTTTTCAGCACATGATCCCTAATAAAATGATGCCTAATCTCTATATGCTTTGACTTAGAGTGTTGAACAGAATTTTTTGTTAAATTAATTGCACTTGTATTATCACACTTAATTGGTATATTATCCATTTTGATACCGAAGTCTTCAAGTTGTTGCTTAATCCAAAGAACTTGGGCACAACAGCTTCCAGCTGCTATGTACTCAGCCTCAGCTGTGGACAAGGCAACTGAATTTTGTTTCTTGCTAAACCAAGAAACCAAATTAGCACCCAAGAATTGACATGTGCCACTTGTGCTTTTTCTGTCGAGTTTGCACCCGGCAAAATCAGCATCGGAATAAGCAATTAAATTTATGTCAGATTGTTTAGAATACCATAACCCTACATTAGATGTCCCTACTAGATATCTAAAAATTCTCTTAACAGCTTGCAAGTGTGATTCCTTAGGACATGCTTGGTATCTAGCACACATACAAACACTGAATAATATATCTGGTCTACTAGCAGTAAGGTAAAGTAAAGAGCCTATCATACCTCTGTACAATTTGCAGTCTATACTTTTACCTTTTTCATCTTTGTCAAGCTTGCAACTTGAGCCCATGGGTGTGCTGATTTCCTTTGCATCCTTCATCTTGAATTTTTCCAACATTTCCTTGATGTATTTGGATTGACTGATGAAGATGCCTTCCTCTGATTGTTTTATTTGTAGCCCAAGGAAGAAGTTGAGCTCACCCATCATGCTCATTTCAAATTCTCCCTGCATAAGCTTGGCAAACTCTTGACAAAGATTATCATTAGTAGCACCAAAAATTATATCATCCACATAAATTTGCACAAGCAATAAGTCATTTCCTTTTCTTTTGATAAAGAGGGTTTTGTCTACATTTTCTCTCTTAAATTTGTTTTCAATTAGGAAATTACTTAACCTTTCATACCATGCCCTAGGAGCTTGCTTAAGTCCATACAATGCTTTATGCAATTTATACACATAATCTGGATGTAAGTGATTTTCAAAACCTGGAGGTTGTCCTACATAAACTTCCTCCATTATATAACCATTTAGAAATGCACTTTTTACATCCATTTGATAAAGTTTAAAATCCATGAAGCATGCATATGCCAAAAGTAATCTAATAGCTTCTAATCTAGCAACAGGAGCAAAAGTTTCATCAAAATCTATTCCTTCCTCCTGATTATATCCTTTGGCCACTAGCCTAGCTTTGTTTCTTATTACTATCCCATCTTCATCTAGTTTATTTCTATATACCCATTTGGTGCCTATAATTGAAACATTAGGGGGTCTTTTTATTAGAGTCCAAACTTCATTTCTTTCAAATTGATTTAATTCCTCTTGCATAGCATTCATCCAATTGTCATCTTTTTCAGCTTCTTCTAGTGATTTAGGCTCTATTTGAGAAACGAAAGCAAGATAATTACTAGTATTTCTTAGAGAGGATCTAGTTCTTATACCTTGTGAAGGATCACCAAGGATTAGATCCTTTGGATGACCATGTGCATACCTCCATTCCTTAGGAAGATCTTGATTTCTTGATGGAGGTTGATCTTCTTCACCTTGCTGATTTGTATCTTCTTTGATCTCATCCTCATGTTGTTTGTCTTGAATGGAGAATTCCTTCATTCGGTCTTCAAGTATACCTGCATCACCATCTTCTTCTTTTCTAGAAGAATCTCCATTAGCTTCATCAAAAACAACATGAATGGATTCTTCAACAACGAGAGTTCTCTTGTTGAAGACCCTGTATACTCTACTAGATGAGGAATAACCTAAGAAGATCCCCTCATCTGATTTAGCACTAAATTTGCTTAGATTGTCCTTTCCATTATTTAAAATAAAGCATCGACAACCGAAAACATGAAAATAGCTTATATTTGGTTTCTTACCTTTTATTAGCTCATAAGGTGTTTTCTTCAAGATGGATCTAACTAAAGCACGATTCAAAATATGACATGAAGTATGTAAGACCCCGGAACTAGGCCCGATCCAAATGACCGGCCCAGTCCCAAATATATCTGTTTTTAGGGCTTCCTCTCCTCCTTAAGGCCACCGAGGAGAGCCGCCACACCAAGAAGAGGGAGAAGGGGGGGATCCTTCTTCCTTGGGCTGCCGGCCGAGAGAGAGGGAGAGAGAGAGAGCCGAGCAGCCACAGCACGGACGACCCTTTCCTCCTCTGTTTGCCGCCGGAAAGGAGCCGCCGGATCTTCGCCGGGGCTGAGGTAAGGGTTTCTACCCTTCATTTCTTTGTATACCAATTGAAAACAAGAAAGAAAGAAAGAAAGAAAGAAAGAAAGAAAGAAAGAAAGAAGAGAGGGAAGAAGGAGAAGGCCGACCGTCGTGGGCTCTTCTTCTTCTCCCGTCCGCATGCCTCCTCTGCGGGAAGAAGGAGAGGGCCGGCCGTCGCGGGCGCCGCCGGCCTCGACTTGGCTTCTCCCGAGCTCGCGACCTCCCTTCGCGGGAGAAGAAAGAAGAAGAAAGAAAGGGGGGGGAAGGAGAAGAAGTCGGGAGAAGGAGGAGGAGAAAGAAAAAGAAAGAAGAAAGAAAGAGGGGAAGGAAGAAAGAAGTCGGGAGAAGGTTCTGGAGAAGAGAAGAAAAGAAAAAAAAAAAGAGAAAAAGAAAAAGAAAAGGGAAGGGAAGGAAAGAAAGAAAAAGAAAAGAAAAGAAAAAGAAAATAAAAGAAAAGAAAAGCAAGAAAAAGAAAAGAAAAAATAAATAAATAAATAAATAAAGGGAAAGGGTGGTTTACGGGTATGAACCCGAATCCGAACCTGAACCTGGGGGGGGCTAGACACTTCTGCAGGGTCGGCCCTGGAAGAATGTTAAAATTTAAGTTTTATATATATTGTGATTAATTTTAAAAGAAAATATGATTTTTGGATATTAGGTTCTGCGAGGAATTTGTGAGATTAATTGGATTTGTTGTGGATCGCGTTCAATGTAAGTAATGAACTGCCTTCTCTAGACTCTTCATTTATATAATATTATTTTTGCATCGAATAAATTGTTAATGAATATTATATGTGATTTATGAATTTTACGAGATGATGCTTTGAATGAAAAATGGATATGTGAATTGGAATAATATTTTTCGGACTATTGTTATATTACTTTTTTTTTATCGTATATGCATATTTAGATCGAATTATGATATATCTATTATGTTACAAAAGAATTTTGATGTGCATCAGATTTAGAACTCTCAGCCTGGCTATGTTCTGGACCCTGCCAATAGGGGGTTATGCATTGGCAATTCTGGCCCCACCACAGGATATAAGTGTGGTATTCTGGCCCACTCCGCAGGGTATAAGTGCGGTATTCTGGCCCACTCCGCAGGGTATAAGTGTGGTTCTATTTCTGGCCTAGCCACAGGGTATAAGTGTGGTCGTAGCTAAAGGCTGATGAGATGAATATGATTTGTTTCGAATCAGATTTATGATTATGTATATAGATATTTGAAAAATACGAATTTTAATGAATTTGTGCTTGAAAAGGAATTGATTATGTTATTATGTTGATTCATCGTAATTTGTATTTATATTTTATGTTATTATATGAATTGACTAGTTAAGGTGTTTATTACTTACTGGGCTGTCTAGCTCATTATACAATTTCTTGTTGTTTTACAGATTCTGAGAACTAACCTATCGGGAATTTAAAATGGGAGAGCGACTAGAAGAACTGAAGCACAAGTTATCCTAGATTAGGCTTTGTTTAAATTGATGTTTTATCTTTATTGTTCCGCTGCGTATTTAGACTTGTGAAACCCTATGACTTGAGTTAGTCAATGGAATAAGATTGCATTTATTTCAGCTGAATTATTTTAGTTATATATTTGAGATATTTGGTTTAGATGCCTTGCATGCTTGTAGGGAGAGTTCCCTATGGGTGTGCGGCGGTTGGCGCGGACCCTCGGCTCGCGATCTCGGGCCGGGGGCGTGACAAAGTATTTATTGCTTCAGCCCAAAAATACTTTGGTAGATCTGATTCGCACAACATGGTACGAGCCATATCTGCTAGTGTGCGATTCTTCCTTTCTACCACCCCATTTTGTTGGGGTGTCCTTGGTGCCGAGAAGTTGTGATTGATATCATTTTCTTCACAAAATTTTTCAAAATACTGATTTTCAAACTCGGTACCATGATCACTCCTAATTGCTTTTAGTTTAAGATTGAGTTCATTTGAAACCCTATTATGAAAATTGATAAAAGCGGGAAAGGACTCATCTTTGTGTGCAAGAAATGAAACCCATGTAAAACGTGAAAAATCATCAACGATTATAAGACCAAATTTCTTACCCCCTAGACTAGCAGTTCTAGTGGGTCCAAACAAATCCATGTGAATTAGTTCTAAGGGTTTTGATGTTGAGACTATGTTCTTAGACTTGAAAGAACTTCTTGTTTGTTTCCCTAATTGACATGCAGCACAAATTTTATTCTTTTCAAAGTCTATTTTTGGTAGTCCTTTGACTAGATCCTTTGTAATTAATTTAGAGATTAAATCCATGCTAGCATGCCCTAACCTACGATGCCATAACCAACTAGTCTCATTGACTTTGGGATTCATGGCTACAAGACATTGGCCATCCATGCCTATGTCCTGTGAGTATGATCTCATTATCAATTGGACTACTAATTATGCATAGTGATGATTCAAATGATACTTTAAATCCCTTGTCACAAAATTGACTTATACTTAATAAATTATGTTTTAGTCCATTAACTAACAATACATTATCAATAAATAAGGAGGGTGATATGGAGATTTTACCAACACCAATGATTCGGCCTTTAGCATTGTCTCCAAATGTGACTACACCTCCTTCTTTTGATTCCAAGGTGACGAAGAGACTCTTGTCACCGGTCATATGCCTTGAGCAACCGCTATCAAGATACCACATTCTCTTTTTATTTCCGGCTGCAAGGCATACCTGCAAAATGATCATGTGAAGCTCTTAGGTACCCAAGTTTTCTTGGGTCCTTCGTGGTTAGTGTGGTTGGTTCCCTTAGGCACCCATACTTTAGTTATGTTTTTGGCTTTCACAAATGTACTCTTGTTAGTTTGGATCTTTCTTTGAATACAAGAGTAGGCTTTATGTCCATTCTTTCCACAATGAAAGCATGTAGGTTTTTCAGTTTTTACATCTTGTGCTTTTATGAAGAAATTCTTTAGATACTTTTGTTGTTTGTTAGTTTTATATCCTAATCCGGCTTTATTGAAAACAACTCTTTGATTTGAAAGAATAAGATTTAGTTTTTCAGAGTTTTGTGTAAATTTTTCAACAATTGGTTTGTACTTATGTACCTCGTTCTTAAGATTCAAATTTTCTTTAACTAGTTCTTCCTTATCCTGTTTAAGAGATTCAACATTTTGTGCAAGTGAGGTATTATTATGGAGTAGGGATTTTATTTTTAGATTTAATTCCTTAATTAGTGTTTTTGCCTTTTCATTTTCAATGCTAAGTTTTGAATTTTTGATTTCTAGGTCAATAGTGTTAATATTTTTAATGCTCTCCTTTTCAATTAATAGGTTCTCAATATCTTCCTTCAGTTTTTGATTGGAGACTTTTAATTCTTTATTCTTTGCTCTTAACATACTACAATCACCCATAAGTTCTTGAAAAGCTTCATACAATTCTTCTAAAGTAAAATTTATAGTTGGGTTTTGACATACCTCGTCGTCTTCGAACGCCATGAAGCATAAATTGGCGGTCTCTTCCTTCTCTTCCTCGGAGGATGATGTGTCACTATTATCCCATGTTGCCTTCAATGCCTTCTTCTTCTTCTTTCCAAAGTACTTCTTTTGTTGAGGGCATTCGGAACGAATGTGTCCCGGTCTCTTGCAATCATAGCATATGATTGGGTCTCTTTCTTTTTCTTTTTCCTTTTCCCAATCATTTCTCCCTCCAAACTTTTTTCTAGGGAAGGGTTTCTTTTTCCTCATGAATTTTTTAAACTTCCTAACTATCAAACCCAAGTCCTCGTCCTCACTTTCTTCCTCACTCTCACTACTTTCTTCTTCACACACACTCGAAGTAGCCTTGAGTGCAATTGTCTTCTTCTTTGGCAAATCATCTTCATGTTGCTTCATCGTGAGCTCATGCGTCATTAATGAGCCCAAAAGTTGTTCTAGCCCCAAGGTGTTGAGGTCTTTGGCTTCTACGATCGCCGTGACCTTTGCTTCCCATGCTTTTGGCAAAGATCTGAGAATTTTACTCACAAGTTCCGAGTTAGTATAAGATTTACCCAAACTTTTTAGACCATTAATTATATCGGTAAAGCGTGTAAACATGCATGTGATGGTTTCATTGGGTTCCATCTTAAACAACTCATATTTGTGAACTAGAATGTTCACATTGGACTCCTTGACTTGATTTGTACCCTCGTGGGTAACTTCAAGCCTATCCCATATTTCCTTAGCGGAACTACATGTGGAGACTCTATTAAACTCATTTGCATCTAAAGAACAAAATAATGAGTTCATGGCTCTAGAATTGAGTTGAGCCATCCTATCATCATTCTCATCCCAATCCTCTTCAGGTTTGGGAACTCGAATGCCATTAACCATGTGTGATGGTTCTTGTGGTCCCTTGACTATAACCCTCCACAAGGCATAGTCTTGTGCTTGAATGAAGATTCTCATTCTAGTCTTCCAATAGGTATAATTTGTCCCATTGAAGAGTGGAGGTCTATTGGTTGCTTGCCCCTCGGCAGGAACATTGTTAAAGGGTGTTGCCATCTAGATCTTTGGCTAAGACGGTTAGGTCTTTCAAGAAATACACAGAGCACCCGCTCTGATACCACTTGTTGCCCAGAGATGGTCACCCAAGAGGGGGGTGAATTGGGTGTTTTAAAAACTTTTTGACTATTTAAAAGTAAAACACACAAATATAAGAGCTAAAGCAAGAATAAAGCTATGAAGACAACCAATCGCAAACACAGGCTTTTATAGTGGTTCGGAGCCTCCACTGCTCCTACATCCACTCCCCAAAGCACCTTTGGAAATTTCCACTATAATCCACGATTACAGTACGGTAGTTTTGCGAGTTCACTACCCAACTCGTTGTTTTACACCGGGCTCACAACAAACCCTAAAATTCCCAATTTAACCTAGGCTTGGGACGCCTTTCCCTTGTTCCAAGTCCCTTGACTGGAACAAGCACAATGTTAAAAGAGTTTTACAAACAATTAGAAAGCTCTAAATAAGCAAATATGACAATGATAAACAATAGAACCCGGAAGAATCCTTTTGCCGTTGGAAGCGTGGAAAATGGTGATTCTTCCGATGTGGATCGCATAGGTTTGAGTGTGAGCTTTGAATGCACGAGCCGAAGAGAGTAGTTGAGCTTGAAATCACTTTGGAAGCTTGAAAGCACTTGATTTCTTCACTTGAATGCACTAACTCCCTTGAACCTCTTTTTCTTTCTTCTCTCTTGAATGATTTTGCTTTGGGTTGGTGAAGAGTTGTTTAGAAGCACTTAAGAGGTCCCTTTTATAGCCCAAAAAGCAAATATAGCCGTTAGAGATAAAGTGAAGGAGATTTGAAATTCAAACCAAACCTGAAAAGTTGTCAGTCGCGTCCCAGGCGTTCCGGGGACGTCTCCGCTTCAACGAGAGACGTCTCGGCTACAAGATTTTACTTTTTACGTTGTCTGGGGACGACTCGGCTCTTTACGGGGACGACTCTGGAATTGTACCGTTTGAATCCTTGCCTTTCTGATTTGCTGAGAGGGTCGTCTCTGCACTTTACGGGGATGTCTCGGCTTGTTTGCACTTTTTGAATGGGGACGACTCCGCTCCCTCGGGGACGACTCTGGAATTGTACCGTTTGAATCCTTGCCTTTCTGATTTGCTGAGAGGGTCGTCTCTGCACTTTACGGGGATGTCTCGGCTTGTTTGCACTTTTTGAATGGGGACGACTCCGCTCCCTCGGGGACGACTTCGCTTCTTTATCTCAGAAAAACATGTCTTCTGGAATTCCCTGAGAGAGTCGACTCCGCTCTTTCAGGGGACGTCTCCGCTGCCTTATCACCGAAAAAATCATTCTCTGGAAAATTCTGAGAGAGCCGTCTCCGCTATCTAGGGGACGACTCCGGAGATCTGCTTTTTACTTGCGGGGACGACTCCGCGTATGGTGGGGACGTCTCACGCATGTCTCTTGAAAACTGCCTTTCTGCCGCCACTGAGAGAGTCGACTCCGCTATCGCGGGGACGACTCGGCAGGTGCCGGGGACGTCTCCAGACGTGCCAGTTCTTCCTGTTTGTGCCAGAGACGTCTCTGAGACTATCAGGAGACGTCTCGGCTGTCCCTGAACTTTTTCTTTCATCTCAAAAAATTCTTCAATAAATTCATAAAAATTATGGGAACTTGCCTAGACATTTCTTAACACTATTCTTAATAAAACACATGAATTTCTCAATTAAATTGTTAAGATAAATAGAATTATACTCTAGTGTTTTGTATTCATCAAAATCCATTAGGGGGTCAACATAAAGCCAATCAGTCATATATCTTAGTCCCATCTTTTCAAGATGGGCTTCAATCTTTTGCTGACTTAGCTGTTTAGTGAATGGGTCTGCCACGTTGTCCGCGGAGTCTACTCTCTGCACCTCGACATACTTCTTCTCAACATAGTCGCGTATGAGGTGGAAGCGCCGCTCTATATGCTTGGACTTCTGATGAGACCTTGGCTCCTTAGCAAGAGCTATGGTGCCATTATTATCGCAGTAGAGTGTTATGGCATCTGATGTCATCACGTCTAATTTTGCAATGAATTTCTTGAACCAGAAGCCTTCCTTAGCAGCTTCAGAGGCGGCGATGTATTCAGCTCCATAGTAGAATCAGCAATGATCGGTTGTTTAGAACTCTTCCAATTCACCGTACCACCATTGCACAAGAACACATATCCAGATGTTGACTTCCTATCATCGACATCAGTCATGAAGTCTGAATCTGTGTACCCTTCTACCTTTAACTCTGATGATCCTCCAAAAACCAAGAATAAATCTTTAGTTCTTCTCAAGTACTTAAGAATATTCTTCACAGCTGTCCAGTGTTCTTCACCTGGATTAGACTGATATTTTCTTGTGACACTCACAGCAAGGGCTATATCAGGTCGTGTACATAGCATGGCATACATGAGGCTCCCTATTGCCGATGCATAGGGTATCTTGCTCATGCGTTGAATCTCTTCAGATGTGTTGGGGCACATCTTCTTGGAGAGATGAATTCCATGCCTTAGGGGTAAGAGACCCCTCTTGGAGTTTTCCATGCTGAACCTCTTCAGCACCTCCTCTATGTATATCTTCTGTGAAAGGCCAAGCATCCTTTTAGATCTATCTCTATAGACCATTATTCCCAAAATATAGGATGCTTCTCCAAGGTCTTTCATAGAGAATTCTTTTGACAACCAGACCTTGACCGAGGTTAGCATGGGAATATCATTCCCTATCAGTAGGATGTCGTCCACGTACAGTACGAAAAATACGACAGCGCTCCCACTAACCTTTTTGTAAACATACGGTTCTTCTTCATTTTTGATGAAATCAAACATTTTGATTGCGTCATCGAAATGAGTGTTCCAACTCCGAGATGCTTGCTTTAGTCCATAGATGGACCTTTGCAGCTTGCAGACCTTGTGATCTCTATCACTGGAAGTGAAACCCAAAGGCTGTTCCATATAGATATCTTCATCAAGATATCCATTCAGGAAAGCAGTTTTCACATCCATCTGCCAGATTTCATAATCATGAAATGCTGCAATGGCAAGCAATGTTCGGATGGATTTCAGCATGGCTACAGGTGAAAAGGTCTCCTGATAGTCAATGCCTTCGCGTTGACTATACCCTTTCGCCACCAGCCTTGCCTTAAAGGTCTCTACCTTTCCATCCGAACCTATTTTTCTTTTGTAGATCCATTTGCATCCAATAGGTACAATACCTTCTGGTGGGTCTACTAAGGTCCAGACTTGGTTGGAATGCATGGAGTCTAACTCTGACTTCATGGCTTCCAGCCATTTCTCAGAATCGATATCAGATATCGCCTCGTCGTAGGTTTTGGAATCTTGTGTGTGATCCCTATCTCCCACTAGGAACATTTCCTCGGTATCCTCTAATAGTATACCTAAGTATCTATCGGGAGGATGGAAGACCCTACTAGATCTACGAGGTGGTCGAGGGACATCGTGTACTGGCTCTGTATGAATGGGTTCAATAGGATCCATGACTCGTTGCTTTTCAGAGACTTTCTCTTCAAGCTCAATTTTCCTCCCACTGCCTCTATCAAGGATAAACTGATTTTCCAAGAATATGGCATGACGGCTCACAAACACATTGTGATCCTCTGAGACGTAAAAATTGTATCCTAATGACTCTTTAGGATATCCTATAAAACGAGCACTTATGGTCCTAGCCTCTAGTTTGTCCGCCTGTAGTCTCTTGACGTGGGCCGGACATCCCCAAATCTTGAGATGACCAAGACTTGGTTTCTTACCATGCCATATCTCATACGGTGTGGTAGGAACGGATTTAGAGGGAACTCTATTCAATAAATAAATCGCTGTGAGTAAGGCATCTCCCCAAAGGAACATAGGTAAATCAGTGAAGCTCATCATGGAACTGACCATATCCAATAGGGTCCGATTCCTCCTCTCTGACACCCCGTTGAGTTGAGGTGTACCCGGAGGTGTCCACTGTGAGACTATGCCATTTTCTTTGAGATAGTCCTGGATTTCCCCACCAAGGTATTCTCCTCCTCGATCTGATCGAAGAGCCTTAAGAGGTTTTCCAGTTTGTTTTTCTACTTCATTCTTGAACTCTTTGAACTTTTCAAAAGATTCAGACTTGTGTCTCATAAGATATACATACCCATACCGTGAATAATCATCGGTAAAGGTAATGAAGTACGAATAACGTCCCCTGGCTAGCACATCGAATGGGCCACATACATCTGTATGTACTAGGGTAAGTATTTCAGTGGTCCTCTCCCCTTGTCCTACAAAGGGCAATCTAGCCATTTTTCCTTGAAGACAGGATTCGCAAACTGGATATGACTCGGAAGTCAATGAGCCAAGAAGCCCATCTCCATTTTGTTCATTCTGTCCTCTCCAATATGGCCAAGCCTGAGGTGCCACAAATATTTTTGGTTTATCTCATCCTTGGATCTTTTGGATCCTTTGGCATTCACTACTTGCTCAGACACATTTATAGATACATCCATATGCAAATGATAGAGACTGTCTGTGAGACCCAAGCCTTTTGGCCTCACGTGTGTCGCACGTGAGGGCACACGATGAAAGGGGAATCATCACGATCGCGCGAGGAGATGGAAACCCCTATTTTTTTTAGGGCTTCTTCTCCTCATTTGAAAGCCACCTGAGGTAGAGCCGCCACGCCGAGTCCCCTTCCGGTTGGGTGATCTTCTTCCTCGCTTGCAGCTGAAAAAAAAAAAAAAAAAAAAACTCCACTGCCGCCGGAGAGGAAGAGAGCCGTCGAAGAGGGTCATCACAGTTCACCCCCGAAACCAGGTAAGCCTCCCAACCACCTCATTTTCCCTTTCCTGCATTTTCTCCTCCCAATCCACTCGGGAGGATAGATCATTTCAAAAGAAAAGAAAAGAAAAGAAGAGGAAGAAGAAGAAAAGGAGAAAGAAAGAAGAGACGGAAGAGGGGGCTTACCCGTGTGCGGCTGCGAGTTTGTCGGCATCACGGGGAGCATCCACGGACGTCATGGAAGCCTCCAGCCTCGGCTCGGCCGTGCGCATAGGCCGCGAGCATCGGCTGCAAACGCGATCGAGGGCACAGCGGGCTCGGCTGGAGGCACTGCCGGTCATGGCCTGGCCCCTCCCAAGCTCGCCTTCCCCCTCCGTAGGAGAAGAAAGGAGAAGAAAGGGGGAGGGTTGAGAAGAATATGAGAAGAAGAAGGGAAGAGCTGAGAGAAGAGAAGGTGAATCGGGAACGGAAGAAGAAAAAAAAAAAGGAAAAGAAGAAAGAAGAAGCGGGGAAAGGAGAAGAAACAGAGAAGAGAGAAGAAGAAAGAAGTCGGAAGAAGTTTCTGGAGAGAAAGAGAAGAAAAGAAAAAGAGAAAAGAAGAAGAAGAAAAAGAAAAAAAGAAAAGAAAAGAAAAGAAAAGAAAAGGAAAATAATTTAATAATAATAAAGAAAGAGAATGGTTTACGGGTATGAACCCAAACTCGGGGTGCTAGGCACTCCTGCGGGGCCAGCCATGGGAGGATATTAAAAATTTAAGTCTTTATATATATTTATTGTGATGAATTTTAAAACATGAATACGATTTTTGAATATTAGGTTCTGGAAGGGATTTGTGGAATTAATTGGATTTGTCGTGGATCGCGTTCGCAAGGTAAGTGATGTAACCTCTTTACTAGATTTATCGGCAAATTATGTATATGTTTTACGAATTGAATTGTTCGTGATTTCGAATTTGATGCATGGATATATGTGTATTTTTAGAATATTATATGATTATGATTGAACGTATTTGGTTCTGATTTGAATTGTGTTTAATTGCTCTGACATTGTACCTTTTGGCTTGGAACACTAAACATAATGTAAGAAAAGATTATGACTTGAAATAGATTCAGACTTGCAGTCGGGCTATGTTGAGGACCCTGCCAATGGGGGCTAATACATTGGTACCGCAAGATGAATAGTCGGTGATATGACCCTACCACAGGGAATATGTGGTCATAGTTCCTGGCTATTGAGTTGAATCCGATAAATTGAAAGAAATTAAGTTATGAACGACATTTGGTTTTGACATTGTATGATTTTTCTTATATATAACTGAAATATGGAATAGAGAACAAACTGAACTATCGACCTGGCTATGTTGAGGACCCTGCCAATGGGGGCAGATACGTTGGCAATTGACTGTCCTGAAGGACTCACCGCAAGAAGATTAGTCGGTGTTGATGACCCTGCCACAGGGAACATGTGGTCATAGTCCAGGATCGACATGATAAATTGAATATGTGAAAGAATCTTGAAACCGCGAAAAGAATCTTTTGAATTTAAGAAATATTTGACTTATACTTTGGAACTGCATATTTATTTATTTTTCACATATTAGTGCTTGATTTATCTAGCTAGAGTGTTCATTACTTACTGGGCTGTCTAGCTCATTATACCATCTCTTGTTGTTTTACAGATTTCGAGAACTAGTCTATTGGGGATTCAAATTGGGAGAGCGACTAGAAGGATTGTGGCATAAGTTATCTTAGATTAGGGTTATTTAAGTTGATTTGTTATTATGGACATTTATTATGATTGGTGGACTTTTATTATTTTAAGAACTAGGTTTCTGCATATTGGTAAATGATTATTCCGCTGCATATTTAGACTTGTGAGACATTTTGACTTGAGTTAGTCAATGGAATAAGATTTCAATTTATTCTGTTAAATTATTTTGGAATTTCATAATTGAGGTGTTTGGTTTAGATGCCTTGCATGCTCGTGGGGAGAGTTTCCTACGGGTGTGCGGCGGTTGGCGCGACCCCCGGCCCGCGATCTCGGGACGGGGGCGTGACAACTTAAGTGGTATCAGAGCATAAGTGGATAAAATCTAAGACAAAGAATCTGACATAAGATGAGTGTAGGTGGATAAACACTAAGGGCATTGGACGTGAATCCATGTCAATTGCATTGTAAGCTACTTTCAAGATTTTCTATTAAGCCTTGTGATAGATTATGTATGAGAAGGTTACTAGGAAATTATGATTGAATTTACTTATGAGGTTTGATACATTATGGAAGATTGGGCAATCTATGAATCAAGTTATAATTAGTTAGATTTGGATCTAGATTAAGTGCAAAAGGATTGGCCATGGAATATTATCATGCATTGTGATTATTTATTATTTAAGTGAACTTGTAAACTCAAAAATTGATATGGAGGTATACTATGATTTTGCTTAATTTTGAAGACAATTTTTTTAGAGGCAAATTAAGATCCATTTATATAAAGTTGTTTAAGATTTGGGCTATGAAACCTTTTTACAGTGCTTGATTAAAATATTCTTCGAGGATTGAAAACTGTATGTGGATCATGTATGAAACTCCTGTGTAGATGGAGAATATATTTGGGATAAAATTCTAGAATTAATTTAAAATTACAATATAGATTGGGATTATGATTGGAAGTAATTTAGTAAATTATGAGAATACTGGTTGTTTAAATTATTTTAAGATGATCAACGATATTAACTCTATGATTGGAAAATATTTTCTGATGGGTTTTCTTGTTAAGGAGAATTTCGTTGTCAAAGAAAAGAATAGTATTTTTGATTTTGACTGGATATTTTCATGTTATTAATAGGTTCTTCTATCTGTTGTAAAAAAGAGAGAGAGAGAGAAATCTGGCATCCCAAGTCTAGGATTAATTTAGCTGATCTTGGATTTGGAATGTTTTAGCCTAGATCTCTTTTCTCTTAAATTTGTAGCTTATGCTTTTGACAGAATTAAGAAATAATTATCAATCTTGAAGAAATAATTTTATTGGAGATTTTAAAGTATTCATCTCTGTGGATTATTATTAATTTAAATTATCGTCTTTGGATCCAAATAATAGATCTTGTTCCTGTCTATCAGAGACTATGTGATGTATATAAAACTTCAATTCAAAGTTTGGATTTAAGCCGATCTAGGGTCTTTTGTCAATATTGTTGCGGTTGCTGATAAAAATCTAGATTTGCATAAAGAATTTGTATTTTAGAGGCTTACATGGTTATGATGAAGGATCTATGATAAATGCTAAAGATCTCGATGAAGAAAACGTTAGGAGGGATGGTTGAGTTGGTTTTACTCATTTGTATTGATTTAACGCCTTCTAATTTGGACGAGCATTGAGAGAATTCTTCTGGTTGATTTTACGTGGAGTTTGACTTAGAATCCTCTAGTTGAACTGATAAGAGAATTAAGATTCAATTAATTTTGACCCGAGGGTGAATCTAGACGGATGGCTGGAGGTAAAGTAGGGGACGAGAATCAAAGATTTCTTTTTAGGCTCTACGTGGAAATTGAAATTTTGGATCTCTTTAGTTCATAATACAAAATAGTATTTTGATCAAAAAATTATTAGTGAATCCAAAGAATTTTGGTAGTTTGAATCAGAGTGCGCAACGAAAGCGTAGTGGTCTGAACTATTTTTCTAAGTTGGTCAGAAGTATTATTCCTTTAATTCGGCAAGTTTTAATAACAAAAGACTTGATTTGATTTTGAATTTTTGGATGTCGCTGCACTATCTTAGGTTCTCTAATTTTATGTCATGCTAAGGAAATGATTAACATCTTGAGACTAGAATTAATAGATCATCGATTTTGATTTTGGATCTGGAATATTTTGGTGTAGACCTATTTCCTCCTAAATCTGAAGCTTGTACTTCTTCAATTAATATCAACCCTCTATTTGAAAGAACTTGAGGTTGTCAAGTGACTTTGATGAATATTCCACTAGGGGTGGATTAGAGTTATTTATGACCTAATTTTGTGATAGATCGATTAATCAAGAGTAGTTGATATTTTGACAAAGAAACTTGATGTTCTTATTCAAAATTAAGACGTTGATTTTTTATTTATGAGAGAGAGAAGTTTGATTTACATCATCTATAAAAGAACCAAATCTGGAGGTATTGGACCTTATTCTTATGATAAGATGAAATTATATTGATAAGTAGAACTATTGGAAGACTGAGGTTAGTCTTCTAGTAGAGAAGAATGTTGTTGGTTCTATGAATAATCTGAAGGTAGCTATGTAATTTTCATCAGTGGGGTTTTCTATTGTTGACAATTCTTGGGAGAATCTTGGGCATCTTAAATTTAGTATTAACGGATTGATGGTTACTTGGTTGGACTTAGACCTGGAATACTTTAACATGGATCTCTTATTTCCTAATTCTGACGTTATTAATCTATCTATTTGAAAGGGGTTTGAGGTTTTTCTAAGACAAAGGTTGATCATTATATGAAAAAAAAAGAAAAAATGAGGAGCATTTGATGCTAAAGCTTTCTCCTACTTACATTTAACCGATTAAATTTCTACGTAGAATTAATCAAGAGCAATTAATTTTTTTCAGAAAAAGAATTATGGCATTTTAATCCAAGGATGGAAGGTTAGTCTTATTTCGAAAGAAATCAAAAGAACTTGCTATGAATCATGGATGGAAAAGATTGAGTTTTGAGATGCCATATTTTTGCCAAAATCTTGTGAGCCTGCATTTCGAGATGGGGATTGTTTATAAGCTCAGGAATAATATGATGTTTTCATACTTTTCAAAATTTGAAGCCTTAAGTGAGTTAATTTCGAGGACGAAATTATTTTAAGGGGGGAAGAATGTGAGACCCAAGCCTTTTGGCCTCACGTGTGTCGCACGTGAGGGCACACGATGAAAGGGGAATCATCACGATCGCGCGAGGAGATGGAAACCCCTATTTTTTTTAGGGCTTCTTCTCCTCATTTGAAAGCCACCTGAGGTAGAGCCGCCACGCCGAGTCCCCTTCCGGTTGGGTGATCTTCTTCCTCGCTTGCAGCTGAAAAAAAAAAAAAAAAAAAAAAACTCCACTGCCGCCGGAGAGGAAGAGAGCCGTCGAAGAGGGTCATCACAGTTCACCCCCGAAACCAGGTAAGCCTCCCAACCACCTCATTTTCCCTTTCCTGCATTTTCTCCTCCCAATCCACTCGGGAGGATAGATCATTTCAAAAGAAAAGAAAAGAAAAGAAGAGGAAGAAGAAGAAAAGGAGAAAGAAAGAAGAGACGGAAGAGGGGGCTTACCCGTGTGCGGCTGCGAGTTTGTCGGCATCACGGGGAGCATCCACGGACGTCATGGAAGCCTCCAGCCTCGGCTCGGCCGTGCGCATAGGCCGCGAGCATCGGCTGCAAACGCGATCGAGGGCACAGCGGGCTCGGCTGGAGGCACTGCCGGTCATGGCCTGGCCCCTCCCAAGCTCGCCTTCCCCCTCCGTAGGAGAAGAAAGGAGAAGAAAGGGGGAGGGTTGAGAAGAATATGAGAAGAAGAAGGGAAGAGCTGAGAGAAGAGAAGGTGAATCGGGAACGGAAGAAGAAAAAAAAAAAAGGAAAAGAAGAAAGAAGAAGCGGGGAAAGGAGAAGAAACAGAGAAGAGAGAAGAAGAAAGAAGTCGGAAGAAGTTTCTGGAGAGAAAGAGAAGAAAAGAAAAAGAGAAAAGAAGAAGAAGAAAAAGAAAAAAAAGAAAAGAAAAGAAAAGAAAAGAAAAGGAAAATAATTTAATAATAATAAAGAAAGAGAATGGTTTACGGGTATGAACCCAAACTCGGGGTGCTAGGCACTCCTGCGGGGCCAGCCATGGGAGGATATTAAAAATTTAAGTCTTTATATATATTTATTGTGATGAATTTTAAAACATGAATACGATTTTTGAATATTAGGTTCTGGAAGGGATTTGTGGAATTAATTGGATTTGTCGTGGATCGCGTTCGCAAGGTAAGTGATGTAACCTCTTTACTAGATTTATCGGCAAATTATGTATATGTTTTACGAATTGAATTGTTCGTGATTTCGAATTTGATGCATGGATATATGTGTATTTTTAGAATATTATATGATTATGATTGAACGTATTTGGTTCTGATTTGAATTGTGTTTAATTGCTCTGACATTGTACCTTTTGGCTTGGAACACTAAACATAATGTAAGAAAAGATTATGACTTGAAATAGATTCAGACTTGCAGTCGGGCTATGTTGAGGACCCTGCCAATGGGGGCTAATACATTGGTACCGCAAGATGAATAGTCGGTGATATGACCCTACCACAGGGAATATGTGGTCATAGTTCCTGGCTATTGAGTTGAATCCGATAAATTGAAAGAAATTAAGTTATGAACGACATTTGGTTTTGACATTGTATGATTTTTCTTATATATAACTGAAATATGGAATAGAGAACAAACTGAACTATCGACCTGGCTATGTTGAGGACCCTGCCAATGGGGGCAGATACGTTGGCAATTGACTGTCCTGAAGGACTCACCGCAAGAAGATTAGTCGGTGTTGATGACCCTGCCACAGGGAACATGTGGTCATAGTCCAGGATCGACATGATAAATTGAATATGTGAAAGAATCTTGAAACCGCGAAAAGAATCTTTTGAATTTAAGAAATATTTGACTTATACTTTGGAACTGCATATTTATTTATTTTTCACATATTAGTGCTTGATTTATCTAGCTAGAGTGTTCATTACTTACTGGGCTGTCTAGCTCATTATACCATCTCTTGTTGTTTTACAGATTTCGAGAACTAGTCTATTGGGGATTCAAATTGGGAGAGCGACTAGAAGGATTGTGGCATAAGTTATCTTAGATTAGGGTTATTTAAGTTGATTTGTTATTATGGACATTTATTATGATTGGTGGACTTTTATTATTTTAAGAACTAGGTTTCTGCATGTTGGTAAATGATTATTCTGCTGCATATTTAGACTTGTGAGACATTTTGACTTGAGTTAGTCAATGGAATAAGATTTCAATTTATTCTGTTAAATTATTTTGGAATTTCATAATTGAGGTGTTTGGTTTAGATGCCTTGCATGCTCGTGGGGAGAGTTTCCTACGGGTGTGCGGCGGTTGGCGCGACCCCCGGCCCGCGATCTCGGGACGGGGGCGTGACACTGTCAATCATAAAACCACGTGCGACTATTTTATTTCTTAAATAAATAGAACAGCTGTCTTTGTCAAATGTAAAAACATGACCTTCCTGTGCTAGACATGAAACAGAAATCAAATTTCTGCTAGCAACAGGTGCATAATAGCAGTCTCTAAGTAATAAACTAAAACCAGACGGTAGTCGCAGATGGTAGGTGCCACAGCCACAGCAGCAACTTTTGCCCCGTTGCCTACCCGAAGGGTTACCGCACCTTCCGCCAGCCTTCTACTTTTCTTTAGACCCTGCATGGTAGTGCACAGATGAGCACTAGAACCAGAATTTATAACCCAACTAGAAGTAGAAGAAACCGTTAGATTAGTTTCAATTATGAGCAAATCTATACCTTCTGAAGGTTTGTCACCTTTTATGTTCTTCAGGCTCTCGAGGTATGAAGAACAGTTCCTTTTCCAGTGGCCGTCGACATTGCAGTGGAAACATTTTTCTTTGTCATTAGCCTTTTTCTTTTGAACTTCCTTCTTTAGCTTCTTGTCTTTTTTCTGCTTCTTTGCAGGCTTCTTTTTCTTCCAAGTAGACTTTCTCTTGGAACCAGAAGTCAACTCAGCAGCAAGGACATTGCCCCTTGAACCTTTCAAGGCTCCCTCAGCAGTTACCAACATGTTGATCAGTTCAGTCTTAGTGCATTCAATCTTATTTATGTGGTAGTTTACTATAAACTGACCAAATGAATCAGGAAGTGACTGTAGGATCAAATCCACTTGCAATTCCTTGTGCATGTTCATTCCGAGCTTCTCAAGCTCCTCTAGGTCCTTGATTATAGTCAGACCATGATCATAGACAGACTGCCCTTCGCGCATCTTTGTCTTGAAGAGCCTCTTGGACACTTCAAAACGAGCTGTGCGACTCTGCTCACCATACAACTCTTGCAGGTGTGCTAGTATGTCCCTAGCAGTCTTGAGATTCTCATGCTGACATTGGAGTTCATTTGACATGGATGCCATCATATAGCATTTAACTCTAATGTCATCATCCAGCCATTTTTGTTGCATCTGTCGCTGAACATCAGTAGGACGTGCTGGTAGTGTGGGGATATCTGAATCGAGTATGTAGCCTATTTTCTCATAGCTCAAAACAATTTTGAGATTTCTAAGCCAGTCCTTGTAATTGGTTCCGGTCAATCGGTTGGTCTCAAGAATACGGGTCAAAGGGTTTGAGGCTGACATTATGATCTGCAGAGAGTAAAGATTCTAGTTAGACTTTTGTACTTGATCCTAATCTGTTCTAAGGTCTTTTAGAACAAATGTAACTCCCACTATTTTCTCGAATTCCTCACACTCCCCTGGTAGAAAAACGGAAATCCTACACGACTAGGGGTTTCTAGTGGGTACTGCGGTCCCACCAATTTACATGCCACCTCACCTAACAGTTATTGGTGACACATAGATTGATGAATGTACAACTCTTGTACAATGCTTCTCAAGCATGTTGCAGTGTAACTTGGTCTCTAAGCCATAAAAACCTCACCTAACAGTTATTGGTCCCATTTCTTAGTTAAGTCAGACCCACCGTATAACCATAGGAATAAAGTCGTCATTGGGTCCTCACCTAACAGTTATTGGTGCCCAACCCCACCTTTATCCTACAACATCTCATGTCTATAGAGAGGTCCAGCCCCCCGATGCAACTTGCCCACTGTGTCCAGCCGAGACAAATCAACATCAGAAAGACCTTAGCAGCTCTACTACAGTGGAAGACCTATTGACTTAATATTGGTTAATCAGGTCTTAGTGTTTGCAACTTGAGTTCTTCATAAGAGGTAATCGAACAATTGGCCAGGTAAGCAGGTGGGAAGCTCCCCTTACTCAGAGAGTAAGGTCCTAATTAAGTAACCACCTTTCATGCTTTCCTAGACACCAATTAGATCAATTAATCTAATATGACTTGCTCATGTCGGTTCACTCTCGACTTGATTGAGGAGGTTTTAATTTAGGTCTCAATTGGGTTTGCTACATCACATGTAAACCTATCTACCTGACTCACATTCACATCACATGCAAACGGCACATTGCAGGTAGTTATAATCGCAGCAATAATTAAAGCTAAACTTTAAATAGGTGATGATCATGGATTCTAATTAGGTCGTATTACAAGCACATGCACGTCAATCGATCAACTGATCTTCAACTCTTGAATTGGTTCCAAGCCTCCTTGACTCGATCCTTGACCAACTCTTTGTTAGATGTATGCCCTAGAAGCCAATTTGGCTGACACATTATTAATTCTAGGGACATAATTTTGTACTTGACTATTTATTATTGAATAAATAAAAGGCATCTTTTCATTCATATTATTTATGTGTCTATGAATCGTCCAAGAAATTAATAAGATGATGATTAATTTCTAAATGCTCCTGATCAATGGATCATCACGAGGACGGTGATCGATCCGATCAGTGCACAGATCACTTTCCTTCTGGATGGACGAGACTTGAGTCCACAGTTTAGGGACACTAAAGTGATAGTGCAGGTGCTTGTTAGAGAACAAGGGTACTGAGCGTGACCAAGACAAGAAGTCACTTGAATGTCTATCCACTCGTCAGTGACTTGCTTGATGTTGCAGTAGTGTGACTGGTCCTTTGACCTGCGGTACTTCGGCTACTCACAGTGAGGTTATTGTAGTTTGACTGCACACATACATGGTCTCTAGCCATATGGGTCCATGCAGTGTAGATTGGCTGCAGTAGGTTCACTGTCGGAGTAGGATATGCACCTATAAGGAATCTATCGACCTTGATAGAAGAGGAGTGATCCTATGTGATTTGTTAGACTGAGTTCTAAGACCTTGGCCAGGGCAGTAATATAAAGTGGAAAAAGAGTTTTCCACTATCCAACTCAAGTCGAATAAATCTTGACATATGACAGACGATGGGGTTTGACGAGTTGTCCATGACCTCCGTCCTGTAGGGATCCACAATAGTAGGACTGTATCACATGTTAACTGCACCTAGAGGTTCATCATTCCATTCTGCTGGGCAGCCACTACATGCTGCTAGGTGTCACTGGTGGATGGTGGGACTCATAGGGATTATCTTGATGATCGATAAACCCTAACGAGTTGAGTTGGAATCGTTCCAACCCATTGAAAGGAGTTTTCAATGATATTGTGATAGAGATCATAATATATCTCACTACCAGTCAGAATAGAACCTATGGGGTCACACACACTAGAAGTATTGACCGATCCGATGGTTGAAATCGTGATTAGGAATCACAAGTAATCAATTTGATTGATAAGAAATTGAAGAAGAAACAAAGGGAATTAATTAATTGGACTTAAACACAAATCCTACTTCGGGTAGGATTCCTAGAGTCCTAATTGGATTAGGACTGGGAATCCTAGTTGGAGTAGGACTGGGATTCCTACTTGGAATAGGATTCCTACAATCCTAATGAGATTAGGAATTTTGAATTAAAATAGGATTCCTACTTGGAGTAGGATTCCTAGAAATCCTAATTAGATTAGGACTTCGGATTCAAATAGAGTCCTAATTGGATTAGGACTAAAATTAAATATGTCCTAATTTGGATTAGGATTTCTTAAGTCACAATTAATTATTAATCTAATGAATCAATAAGACTCCTAATTGGATTGAAGAGTTCAATTGAGTCAAAATTGATTTAAGTTCTAATTGGATTAGGACTTACCTAGATTGGATCCTAATTGGTTCACCCTTGGACTAAGCCTAATTGGATTAAGGCTTGACCACATTAGGGCATTTCAAACCCTACTTAATGTGGATTAGGGTTTACCATGAGGAGGGGATATGCCCCTCCCTTTTCCATGTGGAGAAGGGAGAAGAGAGCCCCTCTTTGGAAATAACTCTAGGGCTCCTAGATTGTAGGAGCCCTAGATGGTTATAAAAAGGGGCAAAGGGGGCCGGCGCCCTAGATGAGCTCTCCCTCTCCTCTTCCATCACGTGGCCACCCCTCTCCCTTCCTTGGTTCAGCCGCCATCAGCAAGGGGAAAAGAAGAAGAGGCGTGCACCTCTCCTTGGCCTCCTTCCTTGGTTCCAACGCAGGGAAGAAAAGAAGGCTGCGTGGGGATTCTTCTTCTTCCTCTTCTTCATCCTTCTTCTTCCTCCTCTCAAGCACAATCAAGGGTTGATTGAAAGAGAGGAAATCAGCCATCAAAAGAAGTCTTTGCAAGGGAGCTAGCACCCCGGGAAGACAAGAGAGCTTTGATCGGATCACTGCTTCGTGTGGATACCCGTAGAGGCCGGGCACTTGAACGGCTTCAAGCGAACCTTCATCCTAGACCACGAACTTCAGTTTGCGGTGATCATCTACCCGCACAAGGTGAAGATCTGATCTTCCTAAAGGTTTAAAAAGTTTTAATTCTTATCTAACTACGAACGGTTCATAAAACAACGTTCATGCGATGAACGTCGATCCCGCTTATGCCGATTCTGCTGCCATCTGAATTTTTTGAAATATCAGCGGCATGGGCGGGTTCTCCAACAGTGGTATCAGAGCCTAGGCTTCGTAGATTAAGGTAAGAATTAATTATCTAAAGGCTTATTAGATCTGAAAATTGAATGATCATGCATGCTGAAAATTTCTGCATGCAGATTTTTCAGGGGTGCTGATTTTTGCATGCTGATTTTTATGTGATAAAAAGATGATTCTAATTGCATTGTTAATGGGATTACAAAGTTTAGAATCATGATTAGCATGATCAGCGACCTATGTTATGATATAATCAGTTAGTTTTCAGATCTGAAAATTATAATTGTTGCATACGGTGATGATCATAGGATTCAAACCCTTTTGGTATCAAATGTAATGACCTGCGATGTGATCTGCGATGTCATGTAATTTTTCAGATGCTTGCATGCATCTTATTTGATGTTTCGAGAGGCCTGCGTGCCTCCTAAAAGGAGATGTAAATTATTTTTATTTTTATTTTACATCTGGTTGTATTTCTGTGATGTGATGTACATCAACGATCAAGTTGAAGCAAAGGAATGAGATGAAAGGTGATCTAAGCGGTTGATGGCGATGGGATCAAGAGTTGATCAAGGATCGAATCAAGGAGGCTTGGAACCAATTCAAGAGTTGAAGACTACTTGATCGATTGATGTGCATGTGCTTGTAATACGACCTAATTAGAATCCATGATCATCACCTATTTAAAGTTTAACTTTATTTGATGCTGCGATTATAACTGCCTGCAATGTGCCGTTTGCATGTGATGTGAATGTGAGTCAGGTAGATAGGTTTACATGTGATGTAGCAAACCCAATTGAGACCTAAATCAAAACCTCCTCAATCAAGTCGAGAGTGAACCAACATGAGCAAGTCATATTAGATTAATTGATCTAATTGGTGTCTAGGAAAGCATGAAAGGTGGTTACTTAATTAGGACCTTACTCTCTGAGTAAGGGGAGCCCCCCACCTGCTTACCTGGCCAATTGTTCGATTACCTCTTATGAAGGGCTCAAGTTGCAAACACTAAGACCTGATTAACCAATATTAAGTCAATAGGTCTTCCACTGTAGTAGAGCTGCTAAGGCCTTTCTGATGTTGATTTGTCTCGGCTGGACACAGTGGTCAAGTTGCATCGGGGGGCTGGACCTCTCTATAGACATGAGATGTTGTAGGGTAAAGGTGGGGTTGGGCACCAATAACTGTTAGGTGAGGACCCAATGACGACTTTATTCCTACGGTTATACGGTGGGTCTGACTTAACTAAGAAATGGGACCAATAACTGTTAGGTGAGGTTTTCATGGCTTAGAGACCAAGTTACACTGCAACATGCTTGAGAAGCATTGTACAAGAGTTGTACATTCATCAATCTATGTGTCACCAATAACTGTTAGGTGAGGTGGCATGTAAATCGGTGGGACCGCAGTACCCACTAGAAATCCTAGTCGTGTGGGATTTCCGTTTTTCTACCAGGGGAGTGTGAGGAATTCGAGAAAATAGTGGGAGTTACATTTGTTCTAAAAGACCTTAGAACAGATTAGGATCAAGTACAAAAGTCTAACTAGAATCTTTACTCTCTGCAGATACAATGTCAGCTTCAAACCCTTTGACCCGTATTCTTGAGACCAACCGACTGACCGGAACCAATTACAAGGACTGGCTTAGAAATCTCAAAATTGTTTTGGACTGTGAGAAAATAGGCTACATACTCGATTCAGATATCCCCACACTACCAACACGTCCTACTGATGTTCAGCGTGAGATGCATAAAAAGTGGTTGGATGATGACATTAGAGTAAAATGCTATATGATGGCATCCATGTCTAATGAACTCCAATGCCAGCATGAAAATAAGAAGACTGCTAGGGACATACTGGCACACCTGCAAGAGTTGTATGGTGAGCAGAGTCGCACAGCTCGTTTTGAAGTGTCCAAGAGGCTCTTCAAGACGAAGATGCGCGAAGGGCAGTCTGTCCATGATCACGGTCTGACTATGATCAAGGATCTAGAGGAGCTTGGTATGGACATGCACAAGGAATTACAAGTGGATTTGATCCTACAGTCACTTTCTGATTCATTTGGTCAGTTTATAGTAAACTACCACATGAATAAGATTGAATGCACTAAGACTGAACTAATCAACATGTTGGTAACTGCTGAGGGAGCCTTGAAAGGTTCAAGGGGCAATGTCCTTGCTGCTGAGTTGACTTCTGGTTCCAAGAGAAAGTCTACTTGGAAGAAAAAGAAGCCTGCTAAGAAGCAGAAGAAAGACAAGAAGCCAAAGAAGGAAGTTCAAAAGAAAAAGGCTAACGACAAAGGAAAATATTTCCACTGCAATGTCGAAGGCCACTGGAAGAGAAACTGTCCTTCATACCTCGAGAGCCTGAAGAACAAGAAAGGTGACACACCTTCAGAAGGTATAGACTTGCTCATAATTGAAACTAATCTAACGGTTTCCTCTACTTCTAGTTGGGTTATAGATTCTGGTTCTAGTGCTCATCTGTGCACTACCATGCAGGGTCTAAAGGAAAGTAGAAGGCTGGCGGAAGGTGCGGTAACCCTTCGGGTTGGCAACGGGGCAAAAGTTGCTGCTGTGGCTGTGGGCACCTACCATCTGCGACTACCGTCTGGATTTAGTTTAATACTTAGAGACTGCTATTATGTACCTGTTGCTAGCAGAAATTTGATTTCTGTTTCATGTCTAGCACAGGAAGGTCATGTTTTTACATTTGACAAAGACTGCTGTTCTATTTATTTCAGAAATAAAATAGTTGCACGTGGTTTCATGATCGACAGTCTCTATCATTTACATATGGATGTATCTGTGAATGTTACCGAGCAAGAAGTGAGTGCCAAAGGATCCAAAAGATCTAGAGATGAGATAAACCAAAGATATTTGTGGCACCTCAGGCTTGGCCATATTGGAGAGGACAGAATGAACAAAATGGATAAAGATGGGCTTTTAGGCTCATTGACTTCCGAGTCATATCCAGTTTGCGAGTCCTGTCTTCAAGGAAAAATGGCTAGACTGCCCTTTGTAGGACATGGGGAGAGGACCACTGAAATACTTACCCTAATACATACAGATGTATGTGGCCCATTCAATGTGCTAGCCAGGGGATGTTATTCTTACTTCATTACCTTTACCGATGATTATTCACGGTATGGGTATGTGTATCTTATGAGACACAAGTCTGAATCTTTTGAAAAGTTCAAAGAGTTCAAGAATGAAGTAGAAAAACAAACTGGAAAACCTCTTAAGGCTCTTCGATCAGATCGAGGAGGAGAATACCTTAGTGGAGAATTCCGGAACTATCTCAAAGAAAACGGCATAGTCTCACAATGGACACCTCCGGGTACACCTCAACTCAACGGGGCGTCAGAGAGGAGGAATCGGACCCTATTGGATATGGTCAGGTCCATGATGAGCTTCACTAATTTACCTATCTTCCTTTGGGGAGATGCCTTACTCACAGCGATTTATTTATTGAATAGAGTTCCCTCAAAATCCGTTCCTACCACACCGTATGAGATATGGCATGGTAAGAAACCAAGTCTGGGTCATCTCAAGATTTGGGAATGTCCGGCCCATGTCAAGAGACTACAGGCGGACAAGTTAGAGGCTAGGACCATAAGTGCTCGTTTTATAGGATATCCTAAAGAGTCATTAGGATACAATTTTTACGTCTCAGAGGATCACAATGTGTTTGTGAGCCGTCATGCCATCTTCTTGGAAAATCAGTTTATCCTTGATAAAGGCAGTGGGAGGAAAATTGAGCTTGAAGAGAAAGTCTCTGAAAAGCAACGAGTCATGGATCCTATAGAACCCATTCATAAAGAGCCAGTACACGATGTCCCTCAACCACCTCGTAGATCTAGTAGGGTCTCCCATCCTCCCGATAGATACTTAGGTATACTAGAAGAGGATACCGAGGAAATGTTCCTAGTGGGAGATAGGGATCACATACAGGATCCCAAAACCTACAACGAGGCAATATCTGATATCGATTTCGAGAAATGGCTGGAAGCTATGAAGTCAGAGTTAGACTCCATGCATTCCAACCAAGTCTGGACCTTAGTAGATCCACCAGAAGGTATTGTACCTATTGGATGCAAATGGATCTACAAAAGGAAGATAGGTTCGGATGGAGAGGTAGAGACCTATAAGGCAAGGCTTGTGGCGAAAGGGTATAGTCAGCACGAAGGCATTGACTATCAGGAGACCTTTTCACCTGTAGCCATGCTAAAATCCATCCGAACATTGCTTGCCATTGCAGCATTTCATGATTATGAAATCTGGCAGATGGATGTGAAAACTGCTTTCCTGAATGGATATCTTGATGAAGATATCTATATGGAACAGCCATTGGGTTTCACTTCTAGTGATGGAGATCACAAAGTCTGCAAGCTGCAAAGGTCCATCTATGGACTAAAGCAAGCATCTCGGAGTTGGAACACTCGTTTCGATGACGCAATCAAAACGTTTGATTTCATCAAAAACGAAGAGAAACCGTGTGTTTACAAAAAGGTTAGTGGGAGTGCTGTCGTTTTTCTCGTACTGTACGTAGATGACATTCTCCTGATAGGGAATGATATTCCCATGCTAACCTCGGTCAAGGTCTGGTTGTCAAAAGAATTCTCCATGAAAGATCTTGGGGAAGCATCCTATATTTTGGGAATAAAGGTCTATAGAGATAGATCTAAAAGGATGCTTGGCCTTTCACAGAAAATGTACATAGAGGAGGTGCTGAAAAGGTTTAGCATGGAAAACTCCAAGAGGGGTCTCTTACCTCTTAGGCATGGAATTCATCTCTCCAAGAAGATGTGCCCCAACACATCTGAAGAGATTCAACGCATGAGCAAGATTCCCTATGCATCGGCAATAGAAAGCCTCATGTATGCCATGCTGTGTACACGACCTGATATAGCTCTTGCTGTGAGTGTCACAAGTAGATATCAGTCGAATCCAGGTGAAGAACACTGGACAGCTGTGAAGAATATTCTTAAGTACTTGAGAAGAACTAAAGATTTATTCTTGGTTTTTGGAGGATCATCAGAGTTAAAGGTAGAAGGGTACACAGATTCAGACTTCATGACTGATGTCGATGACAGGAAGTCAACATCTGGATATGTGTTCTTGTGCAATGGTGGAACGGTAAATTGGAAGAGTTCTAAACAACCGATCATTGCTGATTCTACTATGGAAGCTGAATACATCGCCGCCTCTGAAGCTGCTAAGGAAGGCTTCTGATTCAAGAAATTCATTGCAGAGTTGGACGTGATGACATCAGATGCCATAACACTCTACTGCGATAATAATGGTGCCATAGCCCTTGCTAAGGAGCCAAGGTCTCATCAGAAGTCTAAGCATATAGAGCGGCGCTTTCACCTCATACGCGACTATGTGGAGAAGAAATATGTAGAGGTGCAGAGAGTAGACTCCGCGGATAACGTGGCAGACCCATTCACTAAGCAGCTGAGTCAGCAAAAGACTGAAGCCCACCTTGAGAAGATGGGCCTAAGATATATGACCAATTGGCTTTAGTGCAAGTGGGAGATTGTTAGATGTATGCCCTAGAAGCCAATTTGGCTGACACATTATTAATTCTAGGGACATAATTTTGTACTTGACTATTTATTATTGAATAAATAAAAGGCATCTTTTCATTCATATTATTTATGTGTCTATGAATCGTCCAAGAAATTAATAAGATGATGATTAATTTCTAAATGCCCCTGATCAATGGATCATCACGAGGACGGTGATCGATCCGATCAGTGCACAGATCACTTTCCTTCTGGATGGACGAGACTTGAGTCCACAGTGTAGGGACACTGAAGTGATAGTGCAGGTGCTTGTTAGAGAACAAGGGTACTGAGCGTGACCAAGACAAGAAGTCACTTGGATGTCTATCCACTCGTCAGTGACTTACTTGATGTTGCAGTAGTGTGACTGGTCCTTTGACCTGCGGTGCTTCGGCTACTCACAGTGAGGTTATTGTAGTTTGACTGCACACATACATGGTCTCTAGCCATATGGGTCCATGCAGTGTAGATTGGCTGCAGTAGGTTCACTGTAGGAGTAGGGTATGCACCTATAAGGAATCTATCGACCTTGATAGAAGAGGAGTGATCCTATGTGATTTGTTAGACTGAGTTCTAAGACCTTGGCCAGGGCAGTAATATAAAGTGGAAAAAGAGTTTTCCACTATCCAACTCAAGTCGAATAAATCTTGACATATGACAGACGATGGGGTTTGACGAGTTGTCCATGACCTCCGTCCTGTAGGGATCCACGATAGTAGGACTGTATCACATGTTAACTGCACCTAGAGGTTCATCATTTCATTCTGCTGGGTAGCCACTACATGCTGCTAGGTGTCACTGGTGGATGGTGGGACTCATAGGGATTATCTTGATGATCGATAAACCCTAACGAGTTGAGTTGGAATCGTTCCAACCCATTGAAAGGAGTTTTCAATGATATTGTGATAGAGATCATAATATATCTCACTACCAGTCAGAATAGAACCTATGGGGTCACACACACTAGAAGTATTGACCGATCCGATGGTTGAAATCGTGATTAGGAATCACAAGTAATCAATTTGATTGATAAGAAGTTGAAGAAGGAACAAAGGGAATTAATTAATTGGACTTAAACACAAATCCTACTTCGGGTAGGATTCCTAGAGTCCTAATTGGATTAGGACTGGGAATCCTAGTTGGAGTAGGACTGGGATTCCTACTTGGAATAGGATTCCTACAATCCTAATGAGATTAGGAATTTTGAATTAAAATAGGATTCCTACTTGGAGTAGGATTCCTAGAAATCCTAATTAGATTAGGACTTCGGATTCAAATAGAGTCCTAATTGGATTAGGACTAAAATTAAATATGTCCTAATTTGGATTAGGATTTCTTAAGTCACAATTAATTATTAATCTAATGAATCAATAAGACTCCTAATTGGATTAGGATTGAAGAGTTCAATTGAGTCAAAATTGATTTAAGTTCTAATTGGATTAGGACTTACCTAGATTGGATCCTAATTGGTTCACCCTTGGACTAAGCCTAATTGGATTAAGGCTTGACCACATTAGGGCATTTCAAACCCTACTTAATGTGGATTAGGGTTTACCATGAGGAGGGGATATGCCCCTCCCTTTTCCATGTGGAGAAGGGAGAAGAGAGCCCCTCTTTGGAAATAACTCTAGGGCTCCTAGATTGTAGGAGCCCTAGATGGTTATAAAAAGGGGCAAAGGGGGCCGGCGCCCTAGATGAGCTCTCCCTCTCCTCTTCCATCACGTGGCCACCCCTCTTCCTTCCTTGGTTCAGCCGCCATCAGCAAGGGGAAAAGAAGAAGAGGCGTGCACCTCTCCTTGGCCTCCTTCCTTGGTTCCAACGCAGGGAAGAAAAGAAGGCTGCGTGGGGATTCTTCTTCTTCCTCTTCTTCATCCTTCTTCTTCCTCCTCTCAAGCACAATCAAGGGTTGATTGAAAGAGAGGAAATCAGCCATCAAAAGAAGTCTTTGCAAGGGAGCTAGCACCCCGGGAAGACAAGAGAGCTTTGATCGGATCACTGCTTCGTGTGGATACCCGTAGAGGTCGGGCACTTGAACGGCTTCAAGCGAACCTTCATCCTAGACCACGAACTTCAGTTTGCGGTGATCATCTACCCGCACAAGGTGAAGATCTGATCTTCCAAAAGGTTTAAAAAGTTTTAATTCTTATCTAACTACGAACGGTTCATAAAACAACGTTCATGCGATGAACGTCGATCCCGCTTATGCCGATTCCGCTGCCATCTGAATTTTTTGAAATATCAGCGGCATGGGCGGGTTCTCCAACACTCTTGATCCAATCGCCATCAACCGCTTAGAGCCCTGTTCATCTCATGCATCATCTTCGTGTTAGATGTATGCCCTAGAAGCCAATTTGGCTGACACATTATTGATTCTAGGGACATAATTTTGTACTTGACTGTTTATTATTAAATAAATAAAAGGCATCTTTTCATTCATATTATTTATGTGTCTATGAATCGTCCAAGGAATTAATAAGATGATGATACATATTCTCAAGAGTTGAGAATTTGAGCCATGTATCATTGGTGATTAATTTCTAAATGCTCCTGATCAATGGATCATCACGAGGACGGTGATCGATCCGATCAGTGCACAGATCACTTTCCTTCTGGATGGACGAGACTTGAGTCCACAGTGTAGGGACACTGAAGTGATAGTGCAGGTGCTTGTTAGAGAACAAGGGTACTGAGCGTGACCAAGACAAGAAGTCACTTGGATGTCTATCCACTCGTCAGTGACTTGCTTGATGTTGCAGTAGTGTGACTGATCCTTTGACCTGCGGTGCTTCGGCTACTCACAGTGAGGTTATTGTAGTTTGACTGCACAAATACATGGTCTCTAGCCATATGGGTCCATGCAGTGTAGATTGGCTGCAGTAGGTTCACTGTAGGAGTAGGGTATGCACCTATAAGGAATCTATCGACCTTGATAGAAGAGGAGTGATCCTATGTGATTTATTAGACTGAGTTCTAAGACCTTGGCCAGGGCAGTAATATAAAGTGGAAAAAGAGTTTTCCACTATCGAACTCAAGTCGAATAAATCTTGACATATGACAGACGATGGGGTTTGACGAGTTGTCCATGACCTCCGTCCTGTAGGGATCCACGATAGTAGGATTGTATCACATGTTAACTGCACCTAGAGGTTCATCATTCCATTCTGCTGGGTGGCCACTACATGCTGCTAGGTGTCACTGGTGGATGGTGGGACTCATAGGGATTATCTTGATGATCGATAAACCCTAATGAGTTGAGTTGGAATCGTTCCAACCCATTGAAAGGAGTTTTCAATGATATTGAGATAGAGATCACAATATATCTCACTACCAGTCAGAATAGAACCTATAGGGTCACACACACTAGAAGTATTGACCGATCCGATGGTTGAAATCGTGATTAGGAATCACAAGAAATCAATTTGATTGATAAGAAGTTGAAGAAGAAAAGAGAATTAATTAATTGGACTTGAAACAAGAATCCTACTTCGGGTAGGATACCTAGAGTTCTAATTGGATTAGGACTGGGAATCCTAGTTGGAGTAGGACTGGGATTCCTACTTGGAATAGGATTCCTCAATCCTAATGAGATTAGGAGTTTTGAATCAAAATTGGATTCCTACTTGGAGTAGGATTCCTAGAGTCCTAATCGGATTAGGACTTTGGATTCAAATTAGAGTCCTAATTGGATTAGGACTAAAATTAAATACATCCTAATTGGATTAGGATTCCTTAAGTCTAAATTAATTAATAATCTAATGAATCAACATGACTCCTAATTGGATTAGGATTGAAGAGTTCAATTGAGTCATGATTCATTCAAGTCCTAATTGGATTGGGACTAGCATAGATTGAACCCAATTTGGCTAATCCTAATTGGATTGGGATGAAACCATGAGAGAGGCACCTAATCCTCTTTGGAAGAGGATTAGGTTAACCAAGTAAGAAGGACATCAGCCCCTCTTCACTTGGCTAGGGCGACATGAAGAGCTAGGGCCGGCGCCCCCTTCCTTTGGTAAGTTATCATGGAACTCCTAATTGTTAGGAGCTCCAATCCTTATAAAAGGAGGACTAGGGGCCGGCGCCCTAAGGCATTGAAGAATCCTCCTCTTGCTGCCGCCACCCTCCCCTCTCCTCCCTTGGTTAGGCCGCAAGCAAGGTGCGAGCAAGTTGAAGCTTGGCGGCATCCCTTCTCCTTCCTCTTGGCTTCAACGCGTAAGAAAAGAAGAAGGCTGCGAAGGGCTGTGATCTTCTTCCTCTACTTCATCCTTCTTCTTCCTCCTCTCAAGTGCAATCAAGGGTTGATTGAAAGAGAGGAGATCAGCCATCAAAAGCTATCTCTGCAAGGGAGCTAGCACCCCGGTGAGATAGAGAGCTTGGATCGGATCCTGCTTCGTGTGGATACCCGTAGAGGCCGGACGTTTGAACGGCTTCAAGCGAACCCTCTTCCAAAACCACGAATTCAGATTTGCGGTGATCATCTACCCGCGCAAGGTGAAGATTTGATTTTCCTATTAGTTTTAAAAGTTTTAATTCTTACCTAATTACGAAAGGTCTCGAAACAACGTTCATGCGATGAACGTCGATCCCGTGCATGCCGATTCCGCTGCTATCTGAAAATTTTTTGAAATATCAGCGGCATGGGCGGGTTCCCAACAGTGGTATCAGAGCCTAGGCTTCGTAGATTAAGGTAAGAATTAAATATCTAAAGGCATATTAGATCTGAAAATTGAATGATCATGCATGCTGAAAAATTCTGCATGCAGATTTTTCAGGGGTGCTGATTTTTTGCATGCTGATTTTTATGTGATAAAAAGATGATTCTAATTGCATTGTTAATGGGATTACAAAGTTTAGAATCATGATTAGCATGATCAGCGACCTATGTCATGATATAATCAGTTAGTTTTCAGATCTGAAAATTATAATTGTTGCATACGGTGATGATCATAGGATTCAAACCCTTTTGGTATCAAATGTAATGACCTGCGATGTGATCTGCGATGTCATGTAATTTTTCAGATGCTTGCATGCATCTTATTTGATGTTTTGAGAGGCCTGCGTGCTTCCTAAAAGAAGATGTAATTTATTTTTATTTTTATTTTACATCTGGTTGTATTTCTGTGTGTGATGTACATCAACGATCAAGTTGAAGCAAAGGCATGAGATGAAAGGTGATCTAAGCGGTTGATGGCGATGGGATCAAGAGTTGATCAAGGATCGAATCAAGGAGGCTTAGAACCAATTCAAGAGTTGAAGACCACTTGATCGATTGATGTGCATGTGCTTGTAATACGACCTAATTAGAATCCATGATCATCACCTATTTAAAGTTTAACTTTAATTTGATGCTGCGATTATAACTGCCTGTGATGTACCGTTTGCATGTGATGTGAATGCGAGTCGGGTAGATAGGTTTACATATGATGTATCAAACCCAATTGAGACCTAAATCAAAACCTCCTCAATCAAGTCGAGAGTGAACCGACATGAGCAAATCATATTAGATTAATTGATCTAATTGGTGTCTAGGAAAGCATGAAAGGTGGTTACTTAATTAGGACCTTACTCTCTGAGTAAGGGGAGCCTCCCACCTGCTTACCTGGCCAATTGTTCGATTACCTCTTATGAAGGGCTCAAGTTGCAAACACTAAGACCTGATTAACCAATATTAAGTCAATAGGTCTTCCACTGTAGTAGAGCTGCTAAGGCCTTTCTGATGTTGATTTGTCTCGGCTGGACACAGTGGTCAAGTTGCATCGGGGGGCTGGACCTCTCTATAGACATGAGATGTTGTAGGGTAAAGGTGGGGTTGGGCACCAATAACTGTTAGGTGAGGACCCAATGACGACTTTATTCCTACGGTTATACGGTGGGTCTGACTTAACTAAGAAATGGGACCAATAACTGTTAGGTGAGGTCTTCATGGCTTAGAGACCAAGTTACACTGCAACATGCTTGAGAAGCATTGTACAAGAGTTGTACACTCATCCATCTATGTGTCACCAATAACTGTTAGGTGAGGTGGCATGTAAATCGGTGGGACCGCAGTACCCACTAGAAACCCTAGTCGTGTAGGATTTCCATTTTCCTACCAGGGGAGTGTGAGGGATTCGAGAAAATAGTGGGAGTTACATTTGTTCTAAAAGACCTTAGAACAGATTAGGATCAAGTACAAAAGTCTAACTAGAATCTTTACTCTCTGCAGATACAATGTCAGCTTCAAACCCTTTGACCCGTATTCTTGAGACCAACCGACTGACCGGAACCAATTACAAAGACTGGCTTAGAAATCTCAAAATAGTTTTGGACTGTGAGAAGATAGGCTACATACTCGATTCAGATATCCCCACACTACCAGCACGTCCTACTGATGTTCAGCGTGAAATGCATAAAAAGTGGTTGGATGATGACATTAGAGTAAAATGCTATATGATGGCATCCATGTCTAATGAACTCCAATGCCAGCATGAAAATATAAAGACTGCTAGGGACATACTGGCACACCTGCAAGAGTTGTATGGTGAGCAGAGTCGCACAGCTCGATTTGAAGTGTCCAAAAGGCTTTTCAAAGCGAAGATGCGCGAGGAGCAGTCTGTCCATGATCACGGTCTGACCATGATCAAGGACCTAGAGGAGCTTGAGAAGCTCGGTATGGACATGCACAAGGAATTACAAGTGGATTTGATCCTACAGTCACTTCCTGATTCATTTGGTCAGTTTATAGTAAACTACCACATGAATAAGATTGAATGCACTAAGACTGAACTAATCAACATGTTGGTAACTGCTGAGGGAGCCTTGAAAGGTTCAAGGGGCAATGTCCTTGCTGCTGAGTTGACTTCTGGTTCCAAGAGAAAGTCTACTTGGAAGAAAAAGAAGCCTGCTAAGAAGCAGAAGAAAGACAAGAAGCCAAAGAAGGAAGTTCAAAAGAAAAAGGCTAACGACAAAGGAAAATGTTTCCACTGCAATGTCGAAGGCCACTGGAAGAGAAACTGTCCTTCATACCTCGAGAACCTGAAGAACAAGAAAGGTGACACACCTTCAGAAGGTATAGACTTGCTCATAATTGAAACTAATCTAACGGTTTCTTCTACTTCTAGTTGGATTATAGATTCTGGTTCTAGTGCTCATTTGTGCACTACCATGCAGGGTCTAAAGAAAAGTAGAAGGCTGGCGGAAGGTGCGGTAACCCTTCGGGTTGGCAACAGGGCAAAAGTTGCTGCTGTGGCTGTGGGCACCTACCATCTGCGACTACCGTCTGGATCTAGTTTAATACTTAGAGACTGCTATTATGTACCTGTTGCTAGCAGAAATTTGATTTCTGTTTCATGTCTAGCACAGGAAGGTCATGTTTTTACATTTGACAAAGACTGCTGTTCTATTTATTTGAGAAATAAAATAGTCGCACGTGGTTTTATGATTGACAGTCTCTATCATTTACATATGGATGTATCTGTGAATGTTACCGAGCAAGATGTGAGTGCCAAAGGATCCAAAAGATCCAGAGATGAGATAAACCAAAGATATTTGTGGCACCTCAGACTTGGCCATATTGGAGAGGATAGGATGAACAAAATGGATAAAGATGGGCTTCTCGGCTCATTGACTTCCGAATCATATCCAGTTTGCGAGTCCTGTCTTCAAGGAAAAATGGCTAGACTGCCCTTTGTAGGACATGGGGAGAGGACCACTGAAATACTTACCCTAATACATACAGATGTATGTGGCCCATTCGATGTGCTAGCCAGGGGACGTTATTCTTACTTCATTACCTTTACCGATGATTATTCACGGTATGGGTATGTGTATCTTATGAGACACAAGTCTGAATCTTTTGAAAAGTTCAAAGAGTTCAAGAATGAAGTAGAAAAACAAACTGGAAAACCTCTTAAGGCTCTTCGATCAGATCGAGGAGGAGAATACCTTAGTAGAGAATTCCGGGACTATCTCAAAGAAAGCGGCATAGTCTCACAATGGACACCTCCGGGTACACCTCAACTCAACGGAGTGTCAGAGAGGAGGAATCGGACCCTATTGGATATGGTCAGGTCCATGATGAGCTTCACTGATTTACCTATGTTCCTTTGGGGAGATGCCTTACTCACAGCGATTTATTTATTGAATAGAGTTCCCTCTAAATCCGTTCCTACCACACCGTATGAGATATGGCATGGTAAGAAACCAAGTCTGGGTCATCTCAAGATTTGGGGATGTCCGGCCCACGTCAAGCGACTACAGGCGGACAAGTTAGAGGCTAGGACCATAAGTGCTCGTTTTATAGGTATCCTAAAGAGTCATTAGGATACAATTTCTACATCTCAGAGGATCACAATGTGTTTGTGAGCCGTCATGCCATCTTCTTGGAAAATCAGTTTATCCTTGATAGAGGCAGTGGGAGGAAAATTGAGCTTGAAGAGAAAGTCTCTGAAAAGCAACGAGTCATGGATCCTATAGAACCCATTCATAAAGAGCCAGTACACGATGTCCCTCAACCACCTCGTAGATCTAGTAGGGTCTCCCATCCTCCCGATAGATACTTAGGTATACTAGAAGAGGATACCGAGGAAATGTTCCTAGTGGGAGATAGGGATCACATACAGGATCCCAAAACCTACAACGAAGCGATATCTGATATCGATTCCGAGAAATGGCTGGAAGCTATGAAGTCAGAGTTAGACTCCATGCATTCCAACCAAGTCTGGACCTTAGTAGATCCACCAGAAGGTATTGTACCTATTGGATGTAAATGGATCTACAAAAGAAAGATAGGTTCGGATGGAGAGGTAGAGACCTATAAGGTAAGGCTTGTGGCGAAAGGGTATAGTTAGCGCGAAGGCATTGATTATCAGGAGACCTTTTCACCTGTAGCCATGCTAAAATCCATCCGAACATTGCTTGCCATTGCAGCATTTCATGATTATGAAATCTGGCAGATGGATGTGAAAACTGCTTTCCTGAATGGATATCTTGATGAAGATATCTATATGGAACAACCTTTGGGTTTCACTTCCAGTGATGGAGATCACAAGGTCTGCAAGCTGCAAAGGTCCATCTATGGACTAAAGCAAGCATCTCGGAGTTGGAACACTCGTTTCGATGACGCAATCAAAACGTTTGATTTCATCAAAAACGAAGAGGAACCATGTGTTTTCAAAATTGTTAGTGGGAGTGCTGTCGTTTTTCTCGTACTGTACGTAGATGACATTCTCCTGATTGGGAATGATATTCCCATGCTAACCTCGGTCAAGGTCTGGTTGTCAAAAAGAATTCTCCATGAAAGACCTTGGGAAAGCATCCTATATTTTGGGAATAAAGGTCTATAGAGATAGATCTAAAAGAATGCTTGGCCTTTCACAGAAGATGTACATAGAGGAGGTGCTGAAGAGATTCAACACATGAGCAAGATTCCCTATGCATCGGCAATGGGATGCCTCATGTATGCCATGCTGTGTACATAACCTGATATAGCTCTTGCTGTGAGTGTCCCAAGCAGATATCAGTCGGATCCAGGCAAGAAGCACTGGATAGCTGTGAAAGAACAGTCTTAAGTACTTGAGAAGAACTAAGGACATGTTCTTGGTCTTTGGGAGAAGATCAGAGTTGAAGGTAGAAGGATGCACACATATTGATGATAGAAAGTCTACATCAGAATATGTGCAATTGTGGTTCAGTAAATTGGAAGAGTTCCAAACAACCGATCATTATAGATTCTACCTTAGAAGCTGAATGTTAAGCCGTATCCAAGGGTGCAGTGGAAACCTTCTGATTAAAAGTTAATTGCAGAGTTAGGTGTAATGTCATTAGATGCCATAACACTTTACTGCGATAACATTGGCACCATAGCACTAGCTATGGAGCCATGGTCTCATCAGAAGTCCAAGCACATAGAGCGGCGCTTCCATCTCATACGCGACTATGTTGAGAAGAAATGCAGAGAGTAGACTCCGCGGATAACGTGGCAGACCCGTTCACTAAGCAGCTGAGTCAGCAAAAGACTGAAGCCCACCTTGAGAAGATGGGCCTAAGATATATGACCAATTGGCTTTAGTGCAAGTGGGAGATTGTTAGATGTATGCCCTAGAAGCCAATTTGGCTGACACATTGTTGATTCTAGGGACATAATTTTGTACTTGACTGTTTATTATTGAATAAATAAAAGGCATCTTTTCATTCATATTATTTATGTGTCTATGAATCATCCAAGGAATTAATAAGATGATGATACATATTCTCAAGAGTTGAGAATTTGAGCCATGTATCATTGGTGATTAATTTCTAAATGCTCCTGATCAATGGATCATCACGAGGACGGTGATCGATCCGATCAGTGCACAGATCACTTTCCTTCTGGATGGACGAGACTTGAGTCCACAGTGTAGGGACACTGAAGTGATAGTGCAGGTGCTTGTTAGAGAACAAGGGTACTGAGCGTGACCAAGACAAGAAGTCACTTGGATGTCTATCCACTCGTCAGTGACTTGCTTGATGTTGCAGTAGTGTGACTGATCCTTTGACCTGCGGTGCTTCGGCTACTCACAGTGAGGTTATTGTAGTTTGACTGCACAAATACATGGTCTCTAGCCATATGGGTCCATGCAGTGTAGATTGGCTGCAGTAGGTTCACTGTAGGAGTAGGGTATGCACCTATAAGGAATCTATCGACCTTGATAGAAGAGGAGTGATCCTATGTGATTTATTAGACTGAGTTCTAAGACCTTGGCCAGGGCAGTAATATAAAGTGGAAAAAGAGTTTTCCACTATCGAACTCAAGTCGAATAAATCTTGACATATGACAGACGATGGGGTTTGACGAGTTGTCCATGACCTCCGTCCTGTAGGGATCCACGATAGTAGGATTGTATCACATGTTAACTGCACCTAGAGGTTCATCATTCCATTCTGCTGGGTGGCCACTACATGCTGCTAGGTGTCACTGGTGGATGGTGGGACTCATAGGGATTATCTTGATGATCGATAAACCCTAATGAGTTGAGTTGGAATCGTTCCAACCCATTGAAAGGAGTTTTCAATGATATTGAGATAGAGATCACAATATATCTCACTACCAGTCAGAATAGAACCTATGGGGTCACACACACTAGAAGTATTGACCGATCCGATGGTTGAAATCGTGATTAGGAATCACAAGAAATCAATTTGATTGATAAGAAGTTGAAGAAGAAAAGGGAATTAATTAATTGGACTTGAAACAAGAATCCTACTTCGGGTAGGATACCTAGAGTTCTAATTGGATTAGGACTGGGAATCCTAGTTGGAGTAGGACTGGGATTCCTACTTGGAATAGGATTCCTCAATCCTAATGAGATTAGGAGTTTTGAATCAAAATTGGATTCCTACTTGGAGTAGGATTCCTAGAGTCCTAATCGGATTAGGACTTTGGATTCAAATTAGAGTCCTAATTGGATTAGGACTAAAATTAAATACATCCTAATTGGATTAGGATTCCTTAAGTCTAAATTAATTAATAATCTAATGAATCAACATGACTCCTAATTGGATTAGGATTGAAGAGTTCAATTGAGTCATGATTCATTCAAGTCCTAATTGGATTGGGACTAGCATAGATTGAACCCAATTTGGCTAATCCTAATTGGATTGGGATGAAACCATGAGAGAGGCACCTAATCCTCTTTGGAAGAGGATTAGGTTAACCAAGTAAGAAGGACATCAGCCCCTCTTCACTTGGCTAGGGCGACATGAAGAGCTAGGGCCGGCGCCCCCTTCCTTTGGTAAGTTATCATGGAACTCCTAATTGTTAGGAGCTCCAATCCTTATAAAAGGAGGACTAGGGGCCGGCGCCCTAAGGCATTGAAGAATCCTCCTCTTGCTGCCGCCACCCTCCCCTCTCCTCCCTTGGTTAGGCCGCAAGCAAGGTGCGAGCAAGTTGAAGCTTGGCGGCATCCCTTCTCCTTCCTCTTGGCTTCAACGCGTAAGAAAAGAAGAAGGCTGCGAAGGGCTGTGATCTTCTTCCTCTACTTCATCCTTCTTCTTCCTCCTCTCAAGTGCAATCAAGGGTTGATTGAAAGAGAGGAGATCAGCCATCAAAAGCTATCTCTGCAAGGGAGCTAGCACCCCGGTGAGATAGAGAGCTTGGATCGGATCCTGCTTCGTGTGGATACCCATAGAGGCCGGACGTTTGAACGGCTTCAAGCGAACCCTCTTCCAAAACCACGAATTCAGATTTGCAGTGATCATCTACCCGCGCAAGGTGAAGATTTGATCTTCCTATTAGTTTTAAAAGTTTTAATTCTTACCTAATTACGAAAGGTCTCGAAACAACGTTCATGCGATGAACGTCGATCCCGTGCATGCCGATTCCGCTGCCATCTGAAAAATTTTTGAAATATCAGCGGCATGGGCGGGTTCCCAACACTTCGACTTGATCGTTGATGTACATCACATCACAGAAAATACAACCAGATATAAAATAAAAATAAAAATAAATTACATCCCCTTTTAGGAGGCACGCAGGCCTCTCAAAACATCAAATAAGATGCATGCAAGCATCTGTAAAATTACATGACATTGCAGATCACATCGCAGGTCTTTACATTTAATACCAAAAGGGTTTGAATCCTATGATCATCACCATATGCAACAATTATAATTTTCAGATCTGATAATTAATTGATTATCTCATGACATAGGTTGCTGATCATGCTAATCATGATTCTAAACTTTGTAATCACATTAACAATGCTATTAGAATCATCCTTTTATCATATAAAAATCAGCACCATAGAAAAATTCTGCATGCAGAAAATTTTTAGCATGCATGATCATTCAATTTTCAGATCTAATAAGCCTACTTATAATTAATTCTTACCTTAAACTACGAAGCCTAGGCTCTGATACCACTGTTGGGAACCCGCCTATGCCGTTGATATTTCAAAACAAAAATCAGATTGCAGCGGAATCGGCATAAGCGGGATCGACGTTCATCGCATGAACGCTGTTTCTAGACCGTTCGTAGTTAGATAAGGATTAATAACTTTTAAAACCTTTAGAAAGATCAGATCTTCACCTTGTGCGGGTAGATGATCACCGCAAACTGATGATCGTGGTTTTAGGATGAAGGTTCGTTTGAAGCCGTTCAAATGTCCGGCCTCTACGGGTATCCACACGAAGCAGAGGACCGATCAAAGCTTTCTTGTCTTCCCGGGGTGCTAGCTCCCTTGCAAAGACTTCTTTTGATGGCTGATCTCCTCTCTTTCAATCAACCCTTGATTGTGCTTGAGAGGAGGAAGAAGAAGGATGAAGAAGAGGAAGGAGAAGAATCCCCATGCAGCCTTCTTTTCTTCCTTGCGTTGGATGAAGGAAGGGAGGAAGAGGATGCTGCCAAGACACCTCTTGGCTTTTCCTTTTGCTTGCGGCTGAAACAAGAGGAGATGGAGAGGGGGTGGCCACGGCTTGAAGAGGAGGAAAGGTCCTTCTAGGGTGCCGGCCCTAGTCCTTCTTTTATAAGGATGAAGGGCTCCTACAAGTTAGGAGCCCTTGACTACTTTCCAAGAGGGGGCGCCGGCCCCTTCTCTCTTCATGTCGCACCAACTAAGTGAAGAGGGGCTGATGCCCCTCTTACTTGGTTAACCTAATCCTCTTCCAAAGAGGATTAGGTGCCCTTTTCATGGTTTAGTCCTAATCTGATTAGGATTAACCAAATCATGAATCAATCGAGTTCTATGCTATGCTAGTCCTAATCCAATTAGAACTTGAATGAACCATGACTCAATTGAACTCTTCAATCCTAATCCAATTAGGAGTCATGTTGATTCATTAGATTAATAATTAATTAGGAATTAAGGAATCCTAATCCAAATTAGGACATATTTAATTTTAGTCCTAATCCAATTAGGACTCTATTTGAATCCGAAGTCCTAATCCAATTAGGATTTCTAGGAATCCTATTCTAAGTAGGAATCCAAAGATGAATTCAAAATCCTAATCTAATTAGGATTGTAGGAATCCTACTCCAAGTAGGAATCCCAGTCCTACTCCAACTTCTTATCAATCGAATTGATTACTCGTGATTCATAATCATTTTTCAACCATCGGATCGGTCAATACTTCTAGTGTGTGTGACCCCATAGGTTCTATTCTGACTGGTAGTGAGATATATTGCGATCTCTATCACAATATCATTGAAGACTCCTTTCAATGGGTTGGAACGATTCCAACTCAACTCATTAGGGTTTATCGATCATCAAGATAATCCCTATGAGTCCCACCATCCACCAGTGACACCTAGCAGCATGTAGTGGCTACCCAGCAGAATAGAATGGTGAACCTCTAGGTGCAGTTAATATGTGATACAGTCCTACTATCGTGGATTCCTACAGGATGGAGGTCATGGACAACTCGTCAAATCCCATCGTCTGTCATATGTGAAGATTTATTCGACTTAAGTTCGAGAGTGAAAAACTCTTTCTCCACTGTGCAATCTGCCCCGGCCGAGGTCTTACGAACTTAGTCTTATAAATCACATAGGATCTCTCCTTATCTATCAAGGTCGATAGATTCCTTATAGGTGCATACCCTACTCCTACAGTGAACTCACTGCAGCCAATCTACACTGCATGGACGCATATGGCTAGAGACCATGTATGTGTGCAGTTAAACTACAATAACCTCACTGTGAGTAGCCGAAGCACCGCAGGTCAAAGGACCAGTCACACTACTGCAACATCAAGCAAGTCACTGACGAGTGGATAGACATCCAAGTGACTTCTTGTATTGGTCACGCTCAGTACCCTTGTTCTTAACAAGCACCTGCACTATTACTTCAGTGTCGCCACACTGTGGACTCAAGTCTCGTCCATCCTTAAGGAAAGTAATCTGTGCACTGATCTCATCGGATTGATCACCGTCCTTGTGATGATCCATTGATCAGGAGCATTTAGAAATTAATCACCAATGATGCATGGCTCAAATTCTTAACTCTTAAGAATATGCATCATCATCTTATTAATTCTTGGACGATTCATAGACACATAAACAATATGAATGAAAAAGATGCCTTTTATTTATTCAATAATAATAAAGTCAAATACAAATTATGTCCCAGACTTAATAATGTGTCAGCCAAAAATTGGCTTCTAGGGCATACATCTAACATCTAACTCTACATTATTTACATTGTTCATATTTGCTTGTTAAGAAGCTTTTCCTGTACTCTTTACAAACTGTCTTCTTATTAGTTAATTCAATCAGGAGATTGAATCAAGGTTGTAGAGGTTTGTTGGTGAGCCGAGGTTAAAACCAACGGTGTAAGGGTTTGATTGTGATCCCGGGAAAACAATCGGGTGGTTCTAGTCGGTGAGCCTGTGAAAACCGACCGAGTTCATTGTGATCTCGTAAAACAACAAGTTGGGTTGTGAGCTTGTAAAACAACCGGCTGTAATCCAAGAGATTATAGTGAACTCCCAAGTGAAGCTTGGGGAGTGGACGTAGGAGCAAGGGTTAGCTCCGAACCACTATAAAATCTCTTGTATTTGTGATTGTTTAATTGTCTCTCCCATTCCCCTCATCCACTGCATATAGTAAACTAATTAATCCACTTGCAATAAAGTTTAATTAGTTACTCATTAAGTTTCTAATTTGCAATTATTATTTAAAACCCAATTCACCCCCTCTTTTGGGTTGTCTTTTTGGGCAACAAGTGGTATCAGAGCCGGAACTCTTCTACCAAAAGAGTAAAAGATCAAAATTACAACCCCATTTGGATCTTCTCATATTGAGGGGCAGTCCACCTATAGATCTCCATTCTTCAATGGAACCGACTACTCCTATTGGAAGGCTAGGATGAGGATATTTATCCAAGCTCAAGACTATGAGATTTGGACCACCATACTTAATGGACCATACATCCCATCAATTTTTGTAGAGGGTGTTACTATACCCAAACTTGAAAAAGATTGGGATGACAATGATATTAGGAAGGCACAACTAAATGCTAAAGCAATGAATGTGCTTTATTGTGCTTTAGACCGTAATGAATTCAATAGAGTCTCTACTTGCAATTCTGCAAAAGAGATATGGGATAGACTTGAAGTGACCCACGAGGGCACAAATCAAGTAAAAGAATCTAAAATAAATATACTAGTTCATAAATATGAACTATTTAAGATGGAATCCAATGAAACTATCACTTGCATGTTTACTAGGTTTACTGATATTGTCAATGGCCTAAAGAGCCTTGGCAAAAATTATACTAACAGTGACCTTGTTAGGAAAATTCTTCGATGTTTGCCAAGGTCATGGGAGGCCAAGGTAACGGCAATCCAAGAAGCTAAGGACTTGAACAAGCTTCCACTTGAGGAGCTTCTTGGATCTCTAATGACGCACGAGCTCACAATGAAACAACACAGCGAAGAAGAATCCTCTCATAAGAAAAAGGTAATAGCCCTCAAATCTACTTCTTCTAATAAAGATTTATCTTGCAGCAGCAGCAGCGAAGAAGAAGATAATGAGGGAGATGATGATGAGGCTCTTCTCGTGCGAAAGTTCAGAAAGTTCATCAACCGGAAAAAATCCTTTCATCAAAGGAGAGGTCCCTCAAGTTCCTACAACAAGGATAAAGATAAGGAACGAGAAAATGAAGGAATCGGATGCTATGAATGCAAGAAGATGGGACATTTCAGAGTTGACTGTCCCTTGCTGAAGAAGGGGAGCAAATATAAGAAAAAGAAAGTCCTCGTCTCCACTCTGTCGGACTCCGATTCATCATCATCATCATCGGATGAGGAACAAGAGGAAAAGGCCAACTTCTGCTTCATGGCGAATGAAAATGAGGTAACATCTGAAATGCATTTAGATTTTACCTTGATGAATTGTATGATGCGTTTAATGAACTAATGGATGAATATAAGAAAATAAATCTTAAGAATAAAGAACTAAAACTAACTAATCAATCTCACTTCCATAAGTATGATAAATTAATTAAGGACAAGGATTTTATCATTAAAGAAAATTTAGAACTTAAAACAAGCAACCAAAAATTAATTCAAAAAACTAATACCTTAATTAAAGATAACGAAAACTAACCAAGAAAATTTCAGAACTTAAAAACGGTAAACAAACTTTAAAAGATAATCTCACAAAAGACTTAAACACACTAAAAACAGAAAAACAAAAGCTTACACATGAGCTTGAAAAATACAAACCTATTGTTGAAAAGTTTATATATAGTTCTGAAAAATTGGAAATGATACTTAACAATCAACGAGCTATGTTTAATAGAGCTGGTTTAGGATACAAACCTAAGAATAAGCAAAAGCTCCTTAGTAACTTTTTTGTGAAAGCAGGAAAAAGTAAAATTAAGAATATAACCTGTTTTTGCTGTGGAAAGGTAGGACATAAAGCTAATGTGTGTGACCATAGGAAGGTAGGAGCTAAAAGAAAAAATAAAAAGGTTTAGGTTCCAAAAGGAACCAACTTTACTAATCTTGAAGGACCCAAGAAAACTTGGGTACCTAAAATTATATGATTTTCTTTTGTAGGAGTGTCTTGCAGCCAAAGTCGACAAAAACTGTTGGTACTTGGATAGTGGCTGCTCAAGACACATGACGGGTGACAAGGAGCAATTCTTCACCCTAGAGCCTAAAAAGGGAGGTGCAGTGACATTTGGAGACAATAATCAAGGTCACATTATTGGTATAGGTAAAATACAAATCACCTCCTCAACCTTTGTTGATAATGTACGATTGGTAGATGGTCTTAAAGATAACTTACTTAGCATAAGTCAATTATGTGATAAGGGTTTTGATGTTCTGTTTAAACTATCCCTATGCATCATAACCAACTCAATTGACAATAGCTTAGTATTCAAAGGAATAAGACGTGGAAATGTCTATGTAGTAGATCTTGAAGATCTTGCTAAAAACAGTCCTTGCTTAGTAGCTAGTGATACTAAGGTTGATGATGCAAGCTGGTTATGGCACCGTAAATTAGCACATGCAAGTATGGATACAATATCTAAGTTAGTTAAAAGAGATTCTGTAATAGGTTTGCCAAAACTAAAATTTGAGAAAAATAAAATTTGTGAAGCATGTCAATATGGCAAACAATCGAGGAGCTCTTTTAAATCCATAAATTGTGTCTCTACCTCTAGACCTCTTGAACTACTACACATGGATCTATTTGGACCAACTAGAATCACAACTCTTGGTGGAAACAAATATTGTCTTGTTATTGTAGATGATTTTTCTAGATATACTTGGGTCATGTTTTTAGCTCATAAAGATGAAGCACTTTCTGTATTTAAGAAATTTTATAAGGAAGTAACTAATGCAAGAAATGCTTCAGTCATAGCTATTAGAAGTGATCATGGAACGGAATTTGAAAATCATCTATTTGATGAATTCTATAGTAAAAAGGGGATAACTCATAATTTCTCTGCACCTAGGACACCACAACAAAATGGAGTTGTAGAAAGAAAGAATAGAACCCTAGAGAAAATGGCTAGAACCATGTTGTGTGAAAGTAACCTTCCTAAGTACTTTTGGGGAGAAGCCATTAATACATCATGTCATATACTAAATAGAGTTTTATTGAGACCCATTATAAAGAAAACACCTTATAAACTTTAGAGAAATAGAAAGCCCAAAGTAAACTATTTTCATATTTTTGGATGTAGGTGTTTCATTCATAATAATGGCAAGGATAACTTAGGTAAATTTGATTCTAAATCTGATGAAGGTATCTTTTTGGGATATTCTACATCAAGTAAAGCTTATAGAGTATTTAACAAAAGAAACCTTGTTATTGAAGAGTCTATACATGTTGTTTTTGATGATACTAATGATGTCTCTTCTAGCAAGAAAGTAGCTCTTGATGATGATGCAGAAATTCTTGAAGAAAAGATTGATGAGATGACATTACAAGAAGATGAACCAAAGCTAATTGGAGATGCATCAACAAGCCAAGAGGCAATTGTGGATCATGGGTTGACTAAGGCTTGGAGGTATGCTCATGGGCATCCTAAGAAATTAATTTTAGATGATCCATCTCAACCTGTTAGAACAAGAGCATCTCTTAGGAACTTAAATAATCATCTAGCATTTGTCTCACACTTTGAACCTAAACATATAGAAGAAGCTGAAAATGATGTAAATTGGATAAATGCAATGCAAGAAGAGCTAAACCAATTCACTAGAAACAAGGTATGGAACCTAGTTGAATGACCCTCTGAATACTCAATAATAGGAACCAAATGGATATATAAAAATAAACTTGATAAAAATGGAATCGTGATTAAGAACAAGGCTAGACTAGTAGCAAAGGGCTATAATCAAGAAGAAGGTATAGACTTTGATGAAACTTTTGCTCCTGTAGCTAGACTTGAAGCAATTAGATTGTTACTAGCATTTGCATGCTCTAAAGATTTCAAATTATTTCAAATGGATGTAAAAAGTGCCTTTTTGAATGGATATATTAATGAGGAGGTGTATGTAGAACAACCTCCTGGTTTTGAAAATCATCAATACCCCAATCATGTGTATAAATTAAACAAAGCACTTTATGGTTTGAAACAAGCTCCTAGAGCATGGTATGAAAGACTTAGTAAATTTCTGTTAGACCATGAATTCTCTAGAGGGAACGTTGATACAACATTATTTTTAAAAAGGAAAAACAAAGATATGTTAGTAGTTCAGATTTATATTGATGATATTATTTTCGGTGCTACTAACAATCGCCTCTGCGAAGAATTTGCTGACCTAATGCAGAGTGAATTTGAAATGAGCATGATGGGAGAGCTGAACTATTTTCTCGGGCTCCAAATCAAACAATCTGAAGAAGGAATCTTCATCAATCAAGCTAAATACATCAAGGAGATGCTTAAGAAGTTTGATATGGAAGGAAACAAGTCAATCAGCACACCCATGAGTTCATCATGCAAACTAGACCAAGATGAATTAGGTAAATCAGTAGATCAAAAGATGTATAGAGGTATGATAGGATCTTTATTATATCTTACTGCAAATAGATCTGATATCATGTTTAGTGTATGCATGTGTGCTAGATATCAATCTAATCCTAAGGAATCACACTTAATTGCTGTTGCCCAAGGTGACAACCCAAGAGGGGGGGGTGAATTGGGTCTTTTAAAACCTTTTAAACTACTTCTAATCTTTTAGATTAATTATGCTAAGTTGTATGGATGCTTAGTGAAGCTTAACCTTAGCAAGAGTATGATTCTAATCTAATCAACTATTAAGCAGTGGGTTCAATAAAAGATTAGTCTAATTTTGCCCTAGTATGCTATTCAATTTAATGATTGAGTAAATTGATTATGCTTGCAACTAAAGGATGCACGAAGAAGAGTTAAGCAAGCTTAATATCTAAGTAAGTGAGTGAGGAGGTCAGTCAACAAAGAGCATCACAAACACAACAAAAATATAGTGGTTCGGTGCACCCCAGCACCTACATCCACTCCCCAAGACCTCTTGGGAATTTCACTATAATCCTAGCGATTACAGCCGGTTGTTTTACAAGCTCACAACCCAACTTGTTGTTTTACGAGCGCACAACGAACTCGGTCGGTTTTCCCAGGCTCACCGACTAGAACCTCCCCGATTGTTTTCTCGGGATCACAATCAAACCCTTACACGTTGGTTTTACCCTCGGCTCACCAACAAACCTAAACCCCGTTGGTTTTCCCTTTGGCTCACCAACAAACCTTACACCGTTGGTTTTCCCTTTGGCTCACCAACAAACCTTTACCCCTTGATTCAATCCCGTGATTGAATCAAGTTACAAGATATTATAACAAAGTTTAAGATAAATCAAAGCTTCTTAAACAAGCAAATATAACACTATAAGCAAATAGAGTAAAGTGAAGTCCTCAAACGAGTTTGTAAGATGAAGGAGCTCGACTTCTTCTTTACTTGACCCTCTTCTGATTTGGCACGAAGTGGAGGATCACTGAGGCAGCACACGGATGGAGAGGAAGCTTTGGGATTCACTTGGATGCTCTTCTTCCCTCTATTTCACTTTGAATGGCCCTTTTGTGCTTTTGGGAGATTTCCCTTGTAATCTGTTTGGAATCTCTTCCCTAAAAGTTCTCTCCCACTTCCATGAGTTCTCCCCTAGCTCTCTTCTTGTTTTTATAGCTTTAGATGGAGTGGAAACAAGAATATAGCCGTTAGAGACAAAAATATAGCCGTTGGAACCAGTCTGCATTTCCTGACAATGTTACCGTTGGGATCGGAGTCGACTCGCGCGATCAGGAGTCGACTCGCCTGTTGCAGGAGTCGGCTCGTGCTTTACTGGAGACGACTCGGCTACTGTTCCAAATTTGAATTAAAGTGCATGCCTTGACTGGGAGTCGACTCGACTTAACCCGGAGTCGACTCGCCAACATCTGGAGCTGACTTGGCATCTTCGGAGTCGGCTCATCCCATGAATCCAGAGGACATACTTTCTGATTTTCTTCCTCGAGTCGACTCGGATTCTCTTGGAGTCGACTCGGCTCTCAGAGCCCGAAAACTGATCCTCTGCATTTTTGGGGTCGCGCTGCCTTGGAGTCGACTCGAACTGTCTGGGAGTCGACTCGAATCTCAGAGGCAGTAACTTGGTTTTCTGTCTGTTGATGGTCGCGGAGTCTCGGAGTCGACTCGTGCAATGCGGGAGTCGACTCGAATCTCAGAGTCCCAAAAATGCTCTCTGACTTTTTCCTTGTGTTCCGCTGAGAGTCGACTCTTGCTTTCTTTGGAGTCGACCTACCAACCATCGGAGTCGACTCGCGTTCCACTGGAGTCGACTCGAATCTCAGACCCGAAAACTGCTCTCTGACTTTTCTGCCTGTGACTCCTAGGAGTCGACTCATACTTCTCCGGAGTCGACTCATACTTCTCCGGAGTCGACTCGAATTCCACTGGAGTCGACTCGAAGACTGTTCTTTTGAATTTTTCTTTTGATTTTACTCCTCCAATTTGAATCCTTTGAACTTTAAACTTTGGGCCAATAAATTGTAGCTTTCTTCCAACTTGAGAGCTTTGGAGGCCTTCTTGTGTTCTCCCAACTTGCTATGTTCCTTGCAAAATAAATATCTTTCTCCTTGCAACATAAGCATTAGTATCTATACTTCAAGGTTTTGTGATCATCAAAATCAATTTATGAATCAATCTTTGGGTCATCAATCTCCCCCTTTTTGATGATGACAAAACTTGGAGTATATGCAATATAAAAGATATTGATTTCTAGAAGTAATACATAGCTAAGTTGCATGAAGTAGAAAACATATATATTTAAAAACATACTTCATGATAATGCTTTAGATTTAATCAGCTTAACACAATCAACATATTTAAATTTTAAGCTGATTTGTATTCAATTCAAAGTAATAAAGCATTCTGAGTATATAGCATATACTTAGATATTTCTCCCCCTTTTTGACAACATCAAAAAGATAGTGAAACATTAAGTACACAGATCAGAGCAGAACACATCGAGTGTGAATTCAAGAGGTTTTTTTTTAATTTGATACCACAGATAGTTTTCTAATCAAGTGTAGGTGGAATCTTCCTTAGGTTAATTCAAGAAGTACCACAAATGATAGTCAAGGAAAAATATGAGTGGAAATCTAACCTCTCTTCACTAAGTATGAAAGCTTGTTCATTTAAGACCTTTTGCCCAATCTATTAAGTATTTTATCAACATGAGAGCAATTTAATTAATTTTCAGAGTAAAAGATCAAAACTTATATACTTGAAAAACATATCATCATGTTGGATCATGACTTCAAAGTTCTTTTTATGATAATAAGAGCATTGGGGCACAAATACCAAAATATGAATTCATGCAATTTATGATATATCTTAGAGCTCTTTTAAGGACTTTCTTTTATTCCTTTAGAAAATAAGCACGATTTGATACATATATAAAAATATGAATTGGCACAATATTGAAGTTCTAAAGAGCAAGCCAATTAGGACTCATTAGTGAATTCCAAAATAGATTTTCTACGAGATACTCAAGAAAATTTAACACGTTATTCTCCCCTTTTTTCATTAAATTAGAGGCTCTTAAGATCAACTATTTGAATTGCAATTTGGTTCATGATTTGTGCAGAAGATATATTAACCAAATAACATGCCTCAAGGTGTATCATAAAGATTTTCAGATTTAAATTTCAGATGATACATATTGGAGAGTATTAGGATCACTTTTCATTTAGTATTCTTTCCCTCTTCTATAGATTTATGTAATTAAGTTCCGTGAGACCTCTCCTTCTGAAATTTTCTTTCTCCCCCTCTATTGATCATTCCATTTAAGAGTTTAGAATTTGAAGATAATGTTCATAAAATTGTCAATCTCAAAAATATATTTTCTATAAGTTTCAGCTCATTTTCATAAGACTCAAGGTTTGAGATAAGACAGCCTTTATAGAACTCATCTCAAGGTAATTAAAGCATGTCTTGCAATATAAGGAGGTTCATCAAAATCAATCCATAAAATTCAAGGTATGCATCAAATTAAAGTTTCTTTAGGATAAGATACTGAATATCTAAAGCTCCCCCTCAAAAGATGCATTCTTCTTTAATCATTCTTTTCTTTGGTTGAATTTCAGAATTTAATAATAAACGTGAATAAAACTGAAATTCTATGTTATCGAGAATGTAGAGTGATCTAGAATTATTCAAAATTTATAGTATTCACTCTATATATATATATTCTGATGATAGTTTCTAAGAATGTAGGAGAGAAAAACATATAGATGATCATTGAGGTATGTGTATTTATAGAACTCAATTTCTTAATCACAGTTCTTCAGCAATGTATACATGAAGCTCAAAAAATTTTTTAAATATTAAAATAAAGTCATATATTTTAAAAATATTTACTTGCAATCAAGATCATCGTAAGACACATCATTTGAATCAAAATTAGTATACTTTGAAGATAAGAAATGATATGTTTCGGATGCGTATCGGAGCAATCAAAATAAATTCTGTTTTTCTTACATTAACATTTTATTTAGTAATCATATGGAGTTTAAACTTTTATACAAAATCGGATTCTGAATTACATAGGATTTTCAATAGAAGCTTTCTAAGTCATAATATGAGATATGTATCTTTCACAATGTAGCTCATCTTAAATTGTTACGATTGAAAAATACATATTTCAATAACATTAAAGCACTTTCAGAATCTTTGTGTTTAATTTTGAGTTTCGATACAAAATAAAGGATATTTTAACAAGTATTAGGACATTATGTATCAAAGTTAGGCAAGTAGAAAGATAGATCAATATCAGTTTATTTTTCCTAAATAGAGATGTTCTTCTCTTCTCCTTTCTGCAATTTTATTTAGCTTTCAGATTTTAACAATGATTGTGAATGACAAATCTGAAATTTCTTTTCAATAAAACTAAACAAAAGATGTTATGTAGCAATTCAAACATTCAATCAAATTGTCCAAGTATGAAACATTACAAAATATTGAGAATCCATAAATCAAGACATCATACCATATGCAAAATATACCATGTGTTAAGTCATGCATTAAAATACTAAGTACAAGAATGTCAAGGATCAAAATCAATTCTTTTCAAATAAACTCCCCCTATTTAAATATAATCTTGCAATGATTTCATCCTTAAAGTGTGTTTTCAAGTGATTAAAAATTTGACTTAATTCTACTTTCATTTACTTTGTTTTTCATTTATAACTTTCTTATGCTCTATACTCTATTTGCTCCCTATCCGGTGGAGTTGGGAAGGGGCACGAGGTACTACCACTAGCCTCCCTCTTGTGCCGTCCCTAATATGCCCTACACCGAATAGTTGGGTCAAATAGTGCCGGGTACTACCACTAGCCTCCCCATTGGCACCATCCCTATGATAAGCAATATAGAAAGGTTAAAATGTTTACTTCAAAAACTCCCTGTTTAAGTGTAATTAATTATGGATTTTATTCCTTCCAAAAGAATGCTCACACAAGTCTCACAAATGTGTCGAATATATTAAGTTTGTTTTGCTTTTCCTTAAGGTTGAAGTGTTTGCCTCTACTTGGATTTTACTTCTCTTGAATAATATCCATTTTCTTTTCTTTATCTCTCTCTCTTTTTGTTATTCTCAAGTAATCTACATGAAAGAGCAGAATAAAGAAATAATGAAATGTATCGTATAGAGGTATATCATGCAAACACTATTTTCATTATGCCCAAGAATTCGTAGCTTCTCACAAGTCATTCTAAATCAGAGTTTTAATCATATACTTGTGTATTTCATGGTTATGATACAGCCATAGAAATATTTTAGATTGAGCAAACCATGAAACAATTTCTAAAAGTATAAGTCAGTCAATACACATATAGACATGATATCAAAAATTAATAATTAAAGAATTTAATCATGCCATAATAGGATTTAAGTTATTGACTTTGCTCAATTAATTTGTGAGAAAGGTATCTAAAATTACCTATTCATTATATGTTCTTCAAGCCAAATTAGATTTCTTATGTGTGAACTTTTGGCTGAAGAAGATCCTCTCTCTTGTTTGCATGTGAATGTTTAGTGTATCTTACATGAAGATATCCTTCAAGTTGAAATTTCTCATTTTTCTTTCTTGAAGGAAGGTCATTAGTTTCTTTAAGATACAAAGCATTCATCCAATATATATATATTTTTTAATTAGATGACTCAATATGAGATATGACAATAGTTGCATGTTGAGTCACTTTATTCAAGAGATTGCCTAAATATAAGCAAGCACATATCACTTGAACTAAAGAGATAGTTTCATTAAATCAGATGGTTCAAGGACAAGCATGTGAGGCAATAGGTAGATTTATCAAGGTCAAATCAATTTCTTATTTTCAAAATCAATTTAGTTTAGATTTTATTCAATAAGGCACGCTAGCTAAGTTTTAATCAACTTATCTTAAACAGTTATTTCTATCACAATTCAGATTATGATTTATTTGTTTATCAATAAGATATGATTCATTAAAGTTAGATTGATGTCTTGCACAAGGTCACATAATGAGCATACAACCTGGTCTACTAGCTGTATGATAAAATAATTATTCTATCATGCTTCAATACAGCTTTAAACAGTAGATCTATTTTGCTCATTCTTTTCAAATTCTACAAGATGGGGTCATAGACATACCTTCCTCATGCCAATCTTCTATGAGAGTTTTCTTGTGGACTAACATTGGTCAATGAAGATCCCCTTTCCTGTTTGTCTTAATTTGGAGTTTGAGAGAAGATGTTAATTCATTCATCATACATATTTCAAACTCACCTTGCAATATAACTCTTCATTAGTAGAACCAGAAATGATGTCATTAATGTATACTTTGAGCAAGTGAGGTGTCACACATTTTTTTGATGCAAAGAATTATCACTATTACCTTCTATCAAAAAGGTTATTTAAGCTTTTATATCATGCTCTTGATGCTTGTATCAAATCATATATTGCTTTATCATATTTGTAATGAGTGTTTTCAAATATGGTGGTTATTTAACATATATCTTCTTTAATAAAGTAAGCACATAGGAGTCCATTCTACACACTCATTTGATGGACTATAAAGCTCATAAAGCAAGCAAATGATGATGGTGATCTTTACTTCTAATCATGCAAAAATTTCATCAAGATCTATTTCATCTTTTCTTAATTTAGTCTTTTAGTAGTCATCACTTTTTCTTCATTAAGAGCATATCTGAAAATCCAAGTTGGTTCTAATTATTAACAAGTTTTTCAGATTGTTATATGTAAAAGATTAACCATATACATACATAATTTAATTTTAGTATCTTGATAATAAATCATTAGTCTCATAAAGAATAAAATACCTTGATATTTTTGCAACTAAAAACTTTTCATTGAATACTCTATATGCATTGCTTGATGAATGATATCCAAGGATAGACATATCTCTATCAGATTTGGCATTATTTTCATAAGAGCATATCAAGCATAACGTGTACGACTGAAAAATATGAAAGATATGCAATGGTTCATTTTTCATTTTTTTTCAGAAGATCAAAATTTTCATCAGAAATAGATCTAATAGAAATCATATGTATGACAAGCAGTGATGATAGTCTTTTAAAAATTATTTAAGTAGATGACTATCATACATAATTGTCTTTTTCATTTCTTCAAGAATTCTATTAACCCCTTTTTACTTATGATGTCCATGGAGCTGAAATAATTGAATTTAATACTATTTTCTGTATAACCTTAATCTGGATTTTGGTTTTCAACACTGTGCCATGATCTTCACAGTTTGGAAACCTTTTTCATTTGAAACGCTTCTACAAGATTTAGTAAATACAGAAAAATACTTCAGTTTTATTCTCCAAGAACAAGTCCAATGTAAGCTTTTGAAGACTTAGAGATGGAAACAACATCTTTAGATTTAGAAATGATTTTTGTTTGTTTCCTTAGTTAGCATGCATAGCAAAACTTTGACCTTTAAGTAGATAATCTAAACAAGCCTATGGCAAGGTCTTTTGATATTAAGTACATACTAGCATGAGTTGATTCTATGTGCCAAGGATGGTTTCTTTAATCTTGGTATTCAAAAGCATACCAAGTACACATTATCATATTGATGATCAATAAAAATAATGCCATAGACAAAAATTCTTAATCAAGCATATAGAGGGTTCATAGAGTTATTTTTAATGAATTAATTAATCATTTAGCAACTTATCCAATAGTGAGTGGAGCATACAAAAAAAAATGAAGTGATTTGGATATATTTTCTTTTCATACCCAAAAAGACAAATATCACTTATATCACAAAAATGATTAATACTTTCAAGTTATGTTTTAATCAACTAATAAAGTAATTTCAATACGAGAAGATGTAAGAATTACTTATTTCATCCTTTCTTTCATTTAAATCATTCTTTTTAATTACATTTTAAATTCAATTCTTTAACACATGTCTAGAGCACCCATTGTTTAGATAACATCTTTCATTAGAACCTTGGATAGCTAGACATGCTTGCTGAAAGAATAATCATATTTTCAACTTAGGAACCCAAGCTCTTTTGGGTCCTTGTAGGTTAGCTATAATTGTTCCTTTTGGAACCCATATTCTCTTAATAGCTATTTTGTCCATGAATTTACAGATTTTAGGATTACAAGGGATGTATTTCTGTATCCTCTTGTTGAATTTAACAAACTTAGATCGAACATGAGTAGTAGGAAAACTTTTAATTTTCTGTTTCTCCCTTTTTGGTTCATTAAATTTGTAATGTATAGATTTAGGGACAACAGAAGAGATTTTACTTAGCTTTTGTTTATGAGAATCTGTTTTAGAGTAATTAAAAACTGTTTTAACAAACATATTCTTAAAAGGTTTTTGGGTGTACCAAGGTTGATATCCTAATGTAACTTTATCAAATTCAGCTCCTTGATCATTTATCATTAGGTTCAATTTTTCAGAGCTGAGGGTAAATCTTTCAACAACAGGTTTTAATCTGTCAACTTCTTTAGTTAATCTTCTGTTATCTTCTGAAAGTAACTCATTGTTTTTCTTAAGTTTATCATGACTTTCAGTGAGAAGTTGATCTCTTTGATTTAGTTCTTGATTTTCTTTAATTAAGATTTCAGTTTTACTGGTTAGTTTCAGTTTTTCATCTATTAGAATTTGATTTTCAATCTTCAAGTTTTTGTTCTTACAAATAAGTTTCTTATATTCTAAATACAAATCAGAAAAGGCATCATGGAGTTCATCAAATGTAAAATTGCTTTCAGTTTCAGCATGTACCTCTTGTGCCACCAAGCATAGATTTTTAATATGATACTGCTCTCCTTCTACACATGATATTTCAGATTTGTTAGTGCATTCATATTTGTCTTCAAGCATATTCCATATTTCTTTAGCAGTCATGCAAGAAGATATGCAATTAAACTCATTCCTATCTAATGCACAATATAAAAGGTTCATGGCATCAGCATTCAATTGTGCTAAATCCTTTTCATTAAAAGTTTGAGAGAGTGTGTGAAGATCATTTATTATGATTTTCCATAAATAATAGTTTTGTGATTGAATAAAGATGCGCATGCGTATTTTCCAATGTGTATAGTTTATGCCATTAAATAGTGGTGGTGTATCAATTGATTGTCCTTCTCCTAGAAAACTATCTATTTGAGTTGTCATGATCTTTGGCTCTAGTCGGTTAAGACTACAAATAATATTTGAGCACCTGCTCTGATACCACTTGTTGCCCAAGGTGACAACCCAAGAGGGGGGGGTGAATTGGGTCTTTTAAAACCTTTTAAACTACTTCTAATCTTTTAGATTAATTATGCTAAGTTGTATGGATGCTTAGTGAAGCTTAACCTTAGCAAGAGTATGATTCTAATCTAATCAACTATTAAGCAGTGGGTTCAATAAAAGATTAGTCTAATTTTGCCCTAGTATGCTATTCAATTTAATGATTGAGTAAATTGATTATGCTTGCAACTAAAGGATGCACGAAGAAGAGTTAAGCAAGCTTAATATCTAAGTAAGTGAGTGAGGAGGTCAGTCAACAAAGAGCATCACAAACACAACAAAAATATAGTGGTTCGGTGCACCCCAGCACCTACATCCACTCCCCAAGACCTCTTGGGAATTTCACTATAATCCTAGCGATTACAGCCGGTTGTTTTACAAGCTCACAACCCAACTTGTTGTTTTACGAGCGCACAACGAACTCGGTCGGTTTTCCCAGGCTCACCGACTAGAACCTCCCCGATTGTTTTCTCGGGATCACAATCAAACCCTTACACGTTGGTTTTACCCTCGGCTCACCAACAAACCTAAACCCCGTTGGTTTTCCCTTTGGCTCACCAACAAACCTTACACCGTTGGTTTTCCCTTTGGCTCACCAACAAACCTTTACCCCTTGATTCAATCCCGTGATTGAATCAAGTTACAAGATATTATAACAAAGTTTAAGATAAATCAAAGCTTCTTAAACAAGCAAATATAACACTATAAGCAAATAGAGTAAAGTGAAGTCCTCAAACGAGTTTGTAAGATGAAGGAGCTCGACTTCTTCTTTACTTGACCCTCTTCTGATTTGGCACGAAGTGGAGGATCACTGAGGCAGCACACGGATGGAGAGGAAGCTTTGGGATTCACTTGGATGCTCTTCTTCCCTCTATTTCACTTTGAATGGCCCTTTTGTGCTTTTGGGAGATTTCCCTTGTAATCTGTTTGGAATCTCTTCCCTAAAAGTTCTCTCCCACTTCCATGAGTTCTCCCCTAGCTCTCTTCTTGTTTTTATAGCTTTAGATGGAGTGGAAACAAGAATATAGCCGTTAGAGACAAAAATATAGCCGTTGGAACCAGTCTGCATTTCCTGACAATGTTACCGTTGGGATCGGAGTCGACTCGCGCGATCAGGAGTCGACTCGCCTGTTGCAGGAGTCGGCTCGTGCTTTACTGGAGACGACTCGGCTACTGTTCCAAATTTGAATTAAAGTGCATGCCTTGACTGGGAGTCGACTCGACTTAACCCGGAGTCGACTCGCCAACATCTGGAGCTGACTTGGCATCTTCGGAGTCGGCTCATCCCATGAATCCAGAGGACATACTTTCTGATTTTCTTCCTCGAGTCGACTCGGATTCTCTTGGAGTCGACTCGGCTCTCAGAGCCCGAAAACTGATCCTCTGCATTTTTGGGGTCGCGCTGCCTTGGAGTCGACTCGAACTGTCTGGGAGTCGACTCGAATCTCAGAGGCAGTAACTTGGTTTTCTGTCTGTTGATGGTCGCGGAGTCTCGGAGTCGACTCGTGCAATGCGGGAGTCGACTCGAATCTCAGAGTCCCAAAAATGCTCTCTGACTTTTTCCTTGTGTTCCGCTGAGAGTCGACTCTTGCTTTCTTTGGAGTCGACCTACCAACCATCGGAGTCGACTCGCGTTCCACTGGAGTCGACTCGAATCTCAGACCCGAAAACTGCTCTCTGACTTTTCTGCCTGTGACTCCTAGGAGTCGACTCATACTTCTCCGGAGTCGACTCATACTTCTCCGGAGTCGACTCGAATTCCACTGGAGTCGACTCGAAGACTGTTCTTTTGAATTTTTCTTTTGATTTTACTCCTCCAATTTGAATCCTTTGAACTTTAAACTTTGGGCCAATAAATTGTAGCTTTCTTCCAACTTGAGAGCTTTGGAGGCCTTCTTGTGTTCTCCCAACTTGCTATGTTCCTTGCAAAATAAATATCTTTCTCCTTGCAACATAAGCATTAGTATCTATACTTCAAGGTTTTGTGATCATCAAAATCAATTTATGAATCAATCTTTGGGTCATCAATTGCTGTTAAGAGAATTTTTAAATACCTAATAGGAACAAAAACCATAGGCTTATGGTACTCTAAAGATTCGAGCATAAACCTAATAGGGTACATTGATTCAGACTTCGCTGGTTGCAAACTTGATAGAAAAAGCACCAGCGGGTCATGTCAATTCTTAGGAGAAAACTTAATCTCTTGGTTTAGCAAGAAACAAAACTCAGTTGCACTATCTACGGCTGAAGCCGAATATGTTGCTACAGGGAGTTGTTGTACTCAAATTTTGTGGATTAAACAACAACTTGAAGATTATGGCATTAAACAAGATAAAATTTCCATTAACTGTGATAATACAAGTGCCATTAATCTAACTAAAAATCCAATTCAGCACTCAAGAACTAAACACATTGAGATAAGACATCACTTCATAAGAGATCATGTACTGAATGGTGATGTGACACTTTAATTTGTTTGTACTGATGATCAACTTGCTGATATCTTCACAAAACCCTTGAGTGAAGATCGATTTTGCATACTTAGAAGAGGGTTAGGAGTGATTGATCCATTCTAGTGATACTCTCCTCGAGTTTATAGATTTTGAGGATTAGTTTATGTTGGACATAGGATTTCTTATCTATGATCATCAAATCAGTTCTTAAATTCTAGATAAGCTCATAACTCTCTCTTTTGGTACGAGAATAACAATATTTTTGGTTGTGTGCCAGGGTTCGAGTCGACTCGGACATTTCTTAGAGTCGGCTCATGTGGGAGTCGACTCGCGCATATTTGGGAGTCGACTCAAGGTCGAGTCGACTCGCGACTTACCGGAGTCGACTCGAGGTCGGAAATCCGACTTTTAACCCTAATCGAAACGTTTATTCCTCACTTCTATTCACAGCTGACACTGTTCCAAAACCCTAGAGCCGTCTCCGAACTCATCTCCGACCCAGTCTAGGTCTTCTCCGTCGAGTTTTCCTCATAGTTTCCGTGTTCTTCCCCGTCCTTAGGTCAAAATGCCTAGGAAGGTCGTTGTACCGAGCCGAAAGAGACCCATCTCCGCGAGCGGGGCCGAGCGACGGTCCAAGGCTCAGAACGAACCGGCGAGGCCACCACCTCCGGTTCCTTCCCCGCCTAGGCCGGTTCCCTCGCGCTCATGCGTCGGGAAGGTTGTCTCTACCGGAAGGCAAGTCAACTTTGACTTCCTCTCCCGGGAAGGGTTCAACCTAGGGCATCACCTTAGAGCCCAAGGTTTAGAGTTTTTCTGCACTCTTGACCTCCCTACCTATCCAGGGCTTGTTAGGGAGTTCTATGTTACAGTTGCACGGGTTAGCGGGGGTATCCAAGGAACTGTTATGGGTGTCCCTGTTTTCATCTCGGAGGACTTCATTGCTCGAGTCCTCCATCTCTCGAGTGAGGGGATTATTCCCACACACCCCTCTGATAGGACAGAGGCCCTTACGGCCATCCTAGGGAGTCCACCCTTGTCCCCCATAGAGGAGGTGTTCGCAAATCAGCTTTCGGCTGAAATGCGGCTTCTCCTTAGTATCATCTCTAGGACTCTCTTCCCAAAGACTGGTAGGTTTGACTTCATTTCCGAGAGAGACCTGGCCTTGATGTTCTACCTCCTCCAAGACACTCCCATCAACTTTCCAAAACTCATCTACAAGTACCTTTGTGAACCCCTAGATAAATCTAGGCTCAGCCTCCCTTATGGCATGTTATTCACCCTTATATTTAGGGAGTTAGAGGTCCCCATTCCTGAGGGGGAACCCTCTCGCTCACTGTGGTTTACAAATCGCATGGGTGAGGGGACCTTTCATAGGATGGGATTCCACAAGATAGGGGGGGTCTGGGTTAGGAAATCATCCACATCTTCTGACCCTACCACTCATCACTCACCCAGTCCTGACAATGACCAGGACCACTATACAGATCCTCCCACCTATCCTTCCACCTCTGCTCATACCTATACTGAGCCTTCCACCTCCACTGCCCCACCTTCTCAGCAGCAGCCTCTAGAGGTCCGAATATCTTCTGAGCAGCTCCGAAAGTTGCAGCAGGAGATAGTGAGGGATCTGAGAGTTGACTTGCTGAGGGAGCTCCGAGGTCCTTCGAGTGCTCCCTCCACTGAGATTGTTCCCACCCTGGCAGCAGTAGCCGAGATGACTGCGCACTTGAGGGAGGAGATATCAAATGTGCGCAGCCTGGTCCAAGCTTAATACTGGAACATGAGTGACGTCAAGGACGACACGAAGAAGATGCGAGACGGCATCAGACATGAGCTAGGGAGCCAGAGCTAGGGTGCCAAGAGACTAGCCTAGGCACTACTCTCCAGGTTGGACACCCTTCAGGTGAGCATGACCGAGCTTACCAAGACACAGTCTAGGGCCACCTCGGAGATCATCAAGCAACTAGGGAACGTTTCGAAAGGAATAAGCTTAGTCTTGCAAGTGACTAGGCTTAGAGGAGATGCTTCATCCTCCACTGCAAAGAAACCCTAGTGTAGCTTAGTTATCAATCTCTTGATGTATTTGTTTTCTATACTTGTATTTTTTTTTACAATTGTACTTAATTCAGCATCAATACAATGAGTAGACATTTTTTTTTCACAAACGGTGCAATTTTTTTCTATGTTCTGCACTCCTTTTTGCTATGATGACAAAAAGGGGGAGAAAATATATTGAATTGAAATGTAAAGGAAATCACTAAAAAGAAAATTCTAAAAGCAAAACTTAATTTGTTCTAAGTGGATTCGATACCTCGAGGCTCATTATCTCTCTGATTGGGGCTCCTAAAGGAGTAATCTCCAGAATCTATTCAAGGAATATTCGGAGATTAGTTGAATCATACTCAAGAACAAATTGTCAGATTTTTCCTCTAAAATAAAAAGTTAAGCTCAAAAGCTTCAAGACATTAAAAGAAAATTCAGAGAATCTAAACAAAATTGATTGCATATGTTGAGGGGGAGAATCTGAAATTTTAAGAAAGCAAATTCATTAAATACATATAAGCCAAACAATTGATTGCATAACATAAAGGCTTACATAATTCCAAATGAAAGGGGGAGCTTTAACTTCAAGATCTACTGTTTCACACCTTTCAATTTTGGATAAATTAAATGACTAGACACTTGAATTCATTTCAAAACTTTATTATAAATCTCCTTTTTGGTTGAGGAATTCACTTTACAAATACTCAATGTTTTGTCATCATCAAAAAGGGGGAGATTGTGGAGTGATTGATTATAACCCTATTTGATTTTGATGAGCTCAAAGCATTTGAGTATATCTTATGTTATACTAATGAATTCAATCTAGTGTTTCAGCCAAATATTTATGAATTTATGTTTAATTGTCTCTAGCCTTGGTTCAATACATTTTGGCTAAGTATGGAACTCAGTTTGAACCAAAGTCTGGAACGCGAGTCGACTCCGGAAGATTTCGAGTCGACTCCAAGTGTTTCAGACGTTCTGGCACAGACTCGAGTCGACTCCGGCACATTACGAGTCGACTCCTACTGAGAACAGATAGCAGGACAGAAAGATGAATCTCAGACCCTGTCACCGAGTCGACTCCTGAAGAATTCGAGTCGACTCCGATGCTTGCCGAGTCGACTCCAACAAAGTGCGAGTCGACTCCAAGGAGTAACAGATAGAAAGACAGAGAAGTTGTTTTGGACTCTGAGAGCCGAGTCGACTCCAGAAGAACTCGAGTCGACTCCGACGGTTGGCGAGTCGACTCCTAAGGAAGCAAGAGTCGACTCTTAGAGGAATGCTAGACTAAAAGTCAGAGAGCCAACTTCGGTGTCTGAGAGCCGAGTTGACTCCAGCAAAGTCCGAGTCGACTCCGAGGCAGTTCAACTCCAAAGACAGAAGACTAGTTTTTCTGGCTCTGAGAGCCGAGTCGACTCCAAGAGAATCCGAGTCGACTCGAGGAAGTAAAACCGAAAGAAAGATTTTTGGAATCCTGAAGAACGAGTCGTCTCCAGAAGGGAGAGTCATCTCCGGACATTGTCGAGTCGACTCCAGATTTAGCCGAGTCGACTCTAGAATGGGACGACACTTTATTTCAAATTTTGAACAGTGGGCGAGTCGTCTCCAGTAAAGCATGAGTCGACTCCAGCAACAGCCGAGTCGACTCCAGATCGAGCGAGTCGACTCCGATCCCAACGGACACTTTGTCAGGAGTTGCAGATTGTGCAGAACGGCTCTAAAAGTGTGTCTAACGGCTAGTTTTCGATGGGGATTGCTTAAATAGCCAGAGTAAACAGTAATAGAGAAAGAAAGAGAGACTCCATTCAAAGCAAAAGGAATTTCCACCTACCAAAGCCTCTCAAGAGTTAATACAAGAGAAAGAAGGAAGAAGTGCATTGAAGTCCATTCTCCAAACATCTTCCTCGCATTCAAGGCTCTCCTCTGACATCAGATCATCAGTGCATTCAAAGAGGAGACTCAGAGTTCGAGAAGCCCCTTCTTCCTCTTCCAAAATCTGTTTGAGGGCTTCTAACTCTACATTATTTATATTGTTCATATTTGCTTGTTAAGAAGCTTTTTCTGTACTCTTTACGAACTGTCTTCTTGTTAGTTAATTCAATCAGGGGATTGAATCAAGGTTGTAGAGGTTTGTTGGTGAGCCGAGGTTAAAACCAACGGTGTAAGGGTTCGATTGTGATCCCGGAAAAACAATCGGATGGTTCTAGTCGGTGAGCCTGTGAAAACCGACCGAGTTCGTTGTGATCTTGTAAAACAACAAGTTGGGTTGTGAGCTTGTAAAACAACCGGCTGTAATCCGAGGGATTATAGTGAACTCCCAAGTGAAGCTTGGGGAGTGGACGTAGGAGCAAGGGTTAGCTCCGAACTACTATAAAATCTCTTGTGTTTGTGAATGTTTAATTGTCTCTCCCATTTCCCTCATCCACTGCATATAGTAAACTAATTAATCCACTTGCAATAAAGTTTAATTAGTTGCTCATTAAGTTTCTAATTTGCAATTATTATTTAAAACCCAATTCACCCCCCCTCTTGGGTTGTCTTTTTGGGCAACATTATCATTTATGTATCTTAAATTAGATTTTAATAATAATAAAAAAAAGAGTTTTTGAAATTCTTTACTAGTATGCATTTGGAATTTGATTTTCATAGATCAATCGATCTAAAAAAAAATAAATTAATAATAACAATAATAATAAATGATTTATTGAAGTTTGTGGGTATCTTCACTGAAAACCCTCACGAGACTATAACTCGTCCACTAGGGTAACCTAGGGGTTTAAAGCCTTGTTACATATAGTAGATGTAACCTCGATGCCTGCGAAAGTGAGTTAGAATTTTTCTTTTCTAATTTTATTTTGCTCGAGGACTAGCAAAATGTAGGTTTGGGGGTGTGATAAGTACTGATTAATCTATAATTTAATATTCTTTTTCCAGCACTTATCAATGTTCTTAAACGGATAACCACTTATTTTACCACAAAATAGAACAATCTTTGAAATAAATTTAAAATATGATAAGAAGTAAATAATTCACATGTCCTCGCCTTCCAAGCGTACCAGCCAGCACGTTTCAGTTCAATAACAGTGGGTTCGAGCCCAATGCCCAACTGACATGCATGCACCCAAGCACTGTCCACCGTCCTGGCTTCCCAAGCAATCCAACGGTTCATAAATTTCCATCTCCGCATCACGTTTCCAAACTAAGCAAAACAGGGGAGACCTTTAATTTAAATCCACATATGCCCATTTTCACGTCAAAATAGAGCAAGAAAAGATTTTTTTCCGAAAACTACTGGAATCACTGTTCATATGAACAGTGTTCCGTGAAAACACTGTTCATATGAAGAGTGTTAGAAAAAAAAAACTAAAAATGCATTTCACTGTTTATCTTCTTCCCCTCCCGCAGATCCCGCGGCCGTCCACCTTCCACGGCGACCTCTCGACGATCCCGCGACCAGATCCTCCGGCCCTTCTTTCGCCCGTGACGCATCCGGAGCCAATCTCATCTTCCTGCGATCCGGCCTCCACCGAGAACTCGTGATCCATTTCTTCCTCCGTGATCCACGTAGTGCACCAGCGCCATCAGCCCGTTCCGGCCGCATCCAACGAGCACACCAGCGAGCAACTCCTCCGGATTCACCTACCAGCAGCCAATGGTCCAAAGAAGGAAAGAAATGAAGCATGATTCCATCCACGGATCCACACCAGCCACCAGCTGCCGAATCACAGAAATGGCGTTCCGCCTCTTCCTCTTTCGGATTCCCATCGATCCTCCGATTGGCTCCTCCCAGCATATCCCCTGCATCCGTGAAGGAAATCCCAGCAGCCGGTGATTCAGCCTCCCACATCAAGCCAAGGATCACGCATCCAAATCGGGACATGTATTTAACCCCTTCTCCCGTCCGTATTCATCTTCCACCGACCACTCTTCCGCGACCAGCTCCCATGATCCAGCCATTGATGCGCATTCCGTCCAAGGATCATGTGTCCGTTCCCCTTGGATTCATTGCCAGGGAGAGATCTATATAAAGGGTAGAAGAAGAGAGCCGAGAAGGGAGGGGAGAGGTCGGTTGAGAAAACAGGGGAGACCCCCTGTTTCGGTGAAAAGAAGAAGAAAACTGAGAGGGAAGAAGAGAAAAAGAAATAAAAAAAGAGAGAAAGGAGGGGGAAAGAGAATAGTTTTGGATATTTTGGGAATAATGGGAGGTGATCAATTTCATTTGAAGATGGGAGGTCGTCCGGAAGCCATGCGCGGCTAAACGTCCAATCTAGGGCTGGATGAAGCCTAGCAATGTATCAGGAAAATTGTAGTTCTTACTTTTTTATTATTTTGGAGCTTGTTTAAATTCTTATTTTCAATGAAATATTCCTTTATGATGTTTAAACCTTGAGCATGCCATTTACTATTCATATTTGCTAAAGTAGTCTAAGATGATCCATGCCTAGGAAGATGAGGTGTGCTGCATCCTAGATTAGCATACTTAGGTAGACACTTCATGCTATACCGAAGATGGATCTTCCTAAAACTCTTTATGTTTTTATTTTAAAAGGCTTGTAGCTAATTTGCATGCCTCTCCAAAAGATAAAAATTAAGAACACAGTCCCTAATGCAATGCTACGCGGTGGATTCCAAACCCTAGATCCATCTACTTTGATAAATTTCAATTCGTATTCATAGATTAATTCAGTATAATTAAGTTAGCAAATTCTTCTTCTTGATTTATTTTTAAAAAAAAAATAACTTATTCTTCAATCTCTGTGGACCGACATCCGTAATCACTATCCTACAGGATACGTGCTATTGCGTGGTTTATTTTTGAAATTGAAATAACTGATCACGTGTCAACTTGTATGAGGTGGCATGGTGATTGGTTCTTTTGATTTTGATTCTTCCATTTGGCATTATCCTCTTGGTTGAGATGATTGCTGATGTCGTGTTGAGGTGGCGTCTGGTTGAGATGATTGCTAATGTGGTGTTGAGGTGGCATCCTAATAGGTGGCACATAACATGTTGCATAGGGATTGGTTCTTCTGATGAGGTGGCATGACATTGCATTGGTTCCTTTGATGAAATGGCATGATGTGGTCGGCTCCTTATGCTTGACTTCATCCTGGTTGGCGTGCTTCCATTGGCTGGAGTGGTGGTGAGGTGGCTAGCTGATGTTGATGTGGATGCCGAGGTGGTCTCTAAGGGTGTGCAAAGGTGGTGGTAAAAACCTGATTTGACTTGCTTTCTGACTCAATGATTTTATTTACAGGACTCGATCAAATTTAAGTTAGCCACAGTGACCTTGAGTTAATTGATTGGAGTTTTTTTCGGATTTTGGTGCTCGCACCAGTTTGTCTGAAAACCAACTGGATTGTTTGTGAGCCCGGAAAAACAAATAGTATAAAGTTTTTGGTTGGTTTGTCTGAAAACCAACTGGATTGTTTGTGAGCCCGGAAAAACAAACGGTGATAGGTTTTCCGTTGGTTGCTTGGAAAAACCAACTGGGTTATAGTAAAATCTCATGCTAGGCTTGGGGAGTGGATGTGGGTGCTGGGAGTGCATCAAACCACTATAAATTCTGATGTTTGTATGTGTGGTTTATCTCTCTTCTTTCACTGCATATTTCTAATTGCTTTCCTCATCTTATTCATTGCTTTATTTGTGCAACTTTAATTTTGCCGCTAAATCTACAAGTTACTAGAAGATAACAGTAACTCATTCACATCACGTTATTAATTTTAAAAGATCCAATTCACCCTCCCTCTTGGGCTGCACCTCTGGGCAACAGAGTGTATGTGGAGACACTTCGAGCCGGCCTGAGGTGTCCCCTGTACAGGTTTGTGAATGAGCTTCTAGAGATGTATCGTGTCATCCCAGCACAGCTCGCTCCGAACTCGTGGAGGATAATCATTGGTTTTTTATCTCTCTGCCTTGCTCACGGCATACCGACATTGGTCAATGTCTTTCTCGGGTGTTATATATTGAAGTCTAACCCCGCAGACGGAGGATGGTAGGCCATTCTTCCGAGGTGCTCCTTCCTCCATTCGTGAGTGGAAGGAGAAATTTTTCTTCCTCTTCTCCGAGCTTCCGTGGGGGTTCAACCCGACGTGGGGCCAGCCAATTCTCAAGGCCAGTAATAAAACTTCTAAACTAACTGAGGGCGAGTAGAGAATCCTTCAGGCTCTTCACTGTCTAAAGGGGGATATCCTTCTGAGCGAGGAGACCCTGATAAATGTCGGCCTAAGCTCGGCGCGCCCTGAGGGTAAGAACGATTGTACATCACTTTACCGTTGTTCGTTTCACTTCCGCTTTTTGCTCTTTTTTCTCTTTTTGGAGTTAATCTGAGACTTGAGTTTTCCTTTTCCTTTTCAGAGATCGCAGGGATGGTGTCAAGCAACGAAGCCCTTCTTGCCCAATATAATAAAAGAGCGGTCGAGACTGGCGGAGCTCGTCCTATGCTAAAGAAGAGGCCTAGGCCAGCCTCGACTTCTGTTCCCATGGATGTTGAAGATCTTGAGGTTGAGACCCCTCAGCTTGTTCGAAAGAACAACCGAAAAAAGGTGGGGGAGTCCAGACCGAAGGAGGCTCCCCCTGCCGAGCATGCAACTTCCGGCGAGCGCACAATTCCTGCCGAGGCCGCGGAGGAGTTGTCGGCCCGTGCTTGCCTAACCTCAGGCCCTTCAACAGTCCGCAAGGTCATTCGCCTGCGGTGCTGGGGACCGAGGCGGGCAGCGGCCTCGGGGTCCCGAGCTCCTTTGCCGGGCCCTTTAAGGCCCGATATCCCGAGCTCTTCAGGGGTCGAGGATCGCCTCAAGAGGAAGCCTTACTGCCCTGAGTGGCTGATCTTCGAGGATGACTCCGCGCTCCACAACAGCGAAGTTACTCGTGAAGTCATCTGCTGCCCGCTGCTTCCAGTTGACTGAGCCGAGCTCACTGCCGGCGGGGCCAGTGATTTTGTTGATCAGGCTTATTGCTCGACCATCCGGGTAAGTTTTTTCTGCACTTTCATTCTCATACCCTTCTAGGTTGTTAATCTCAGCTGACCTTTACTTCTCATTACAGCACCTCCATGAGATTGATATGCTGGTCTCCGCGGCGGCTGACTACCAGGCTCGAGCCCGGAGGAGCCAAAGAGGGGAGGAGGTCGCGGAGAAGAAGCTCGCCGAGGGCGAGGCCAGGTGGAGGGAATCCATCGTGAGGGCGGAGGCCCTGGAGTCCGAGTTCAAGCTCATGGCTGAGCGCTTTCAGGAGGAGGAAGCTTTGCACGCCCTCACCAAGTCAACTCTTCGTGCTGCCGAGGCCTGCTTGGCTGACGCCCAGTTTGAGCTCGCGGGCCAAAAGTACGAAGGGGGGGTCCTTAAGCTGAAGATCGAACAGCTAAAGGCCCGAGAGAGGAAGGCCCTAGAGCAGGCTCAGAATGCAATGCAGCTCTTCCGTGAGTCAACCGAATACAAGGAAGAGCTAGAGGAGGAGGCGGTCGATAGGCTCATCCACGGCTTTGAGGACTTTCAGGCCCAGGTACGGAGGCTTTGCCTTAAGCTCGACCTTAGCAGTCTTCAGCCTCGCCTAGGGGTCGCTGGGGACGACAACGCACTTGGAAGCCCCGAGTCTACGGACAGTGCATCTGCTGGGACCGAGACCGAGGTGGATCCCCAAATCGCTCGTGAAGTCGCCCCCGAGGCCACTCCTGAGGTTGCTCCTGAGGCCGTTCCCGAGGCCGTGCCTAAGGCCGCTCCCAAGGTCGTTCCCGAGGGCGTGCCTGGGGCCGTTCCTGAGGCTGCTCCTAAGGGCGCTCCTGATGCCGCCACCACTTCAGAAGCAGCCTGAGCTTTTTCTTCTTCTCTTTTTTGTATTTTTCATTTTGCAGATGAGGTTGGCCGCCGAAACCATTGTACGGTTAAACTGGCCGACCTCAATTTTTGTACTTAGCCTCAGGGCCTTTCATCAATAAAAGTTACACTTTTTCCAATTTTGTTGTGTCTTTAATCTTGTCTCTACTTGTGTTTTCGATGGACTCTCATTTTTGACTGCTCGGTTTGGACCTCTTTGGGTAGGGTCTCGCACGCCACCTTTTTCGAATCTAGTTTCGGTGCTTTTTCATAAGCCTTCGGGTTGAGGGTGAGCCGTTATTAGGTCATCGGAGTTGTGAGTTAACACAGGCTTCAGTGCTCTTCAATCCGTAGCATCTACCTTAGGCGTCTAGAACCGTAGTCAAATCTTCGTTAGGTAGTTTTCGAGGTCGAGGGAGGCTTAGCTTGCAGTCGATGCAGCGGGGCATCCCGAGTTCGGTCGGAACATCCTTAGGTTGTACCCGAGGTCGTCACAGCGGATCATCTCGAACTTGGTCGAGGCATCCCGGGCTTGGTCGGGGCATCCGAGCTTGGTCGGGGCATCCTGAGCTTGATCGGGGCATCATTAGATAAGATTCGAGGTCGAGAAAAATTGGGCTCGCGGTCGACGCAGCGGATCATCTTGAGCTTGGTTGGGGCTTTCCGAGCTTAGCCGGGGCATCCCAAGTTTCGGCGGGGCATCTCGAGCTTCGGCGGGGTATCCCGACCTTGGCCGGGGCATCGTCAGGTTTTTTCTAAGGATTTGAGACATTTTAGAGACATCCTGAAGTTCACAAACAGATCATCATTAGAGAAAGTTTTGAATGATTAGAAGAGATTATCGAGGAGTATCCTATTGATTGGATCTCCAAATATTTTGGAAGAAGTCCTCGAAAGGGGCTCCTATTGGTAATACATTCTGAGGTTCTCAGGGTTCCAACTTCGGAAAATAGGAGTTCCATCGAGGGACTCCAGCTTGTATGCTCCAGGGCATCGGATCCGAGCAATTTGGTATAGTCCTTCCCAGTTCGGGGTGAGCTTTTCTTGGTTCGTAGGTCGAGAGGTTTCAGCTTTCCTCAAGACGAGGTCACCCACTTGGAAGAGCTTGATCTTGACTCTAGAGTTGTAATATTGCACCGCTTTCTGTTGATATCTTGCTATGCGGATTCGAGTAGCTTCCCTCGTTTCTTCAAGGAGATCTAGGTTGCCTCTGAGCTGTGATGAGTTGGAGGCTGCATCACAGTTCTCCACCCTTGGCGAGGGAAGTCCGATTTCTAGAGGAATGACTGCTTCCGTTCCAAAGCTAGGTTGAAGGGAGTTTCTCGAGTTGGGATTCGGAATGTAGTTCTGTAGGTACAGAGGACGTTGTAGAGGTCTTCGACCCATAGGCCTTTGGATCGATCAAGCCTGGCCTTGAGTCCTTAAAGGATAGTTCGGTTTGTCCCCTCTATTTCTCCATTAGTTTGGGGATGAGCGACCGAGGTGAAACGATGGTCGATGCTGAGTTCGAAGCAGAATTTTCTGAAGTGGGCATTGTCAAACTGATGGCCGTTGTCGAATATGAGGATGCGGGGGAGCCCAAACCTGCAGATTATCGATTTTCAGACGAAGTATCGCATCTTTGGCTCGGTGATTTGGGCCATTGGTTCAGCTTCAACCCACTTGGTGAAATAATCGATGGAGACGATGAGAAATTTTCTTTGTCCGGTGGCCTGGGGGAATGGTCCCAATATGTCGATCCCCCATTAGGCAAATGACCAAGGGGTGCTGATTGAAGTCAGTGGAACTGAAGGTCGGTGCTGAATATTGGCGTTCCACTGGCATCGGTCGCACTTTTGGACGAAGTCTGCGGCGTCTTTCTGAAGTATAGGCCAATAATACCTTTGGCGTGTAATCTTATAGGCTAAGGCCCGACCTCCTAAGTGGTTCCTGCAGATCCTCTTATGAACCTCTCGCATGGCAAAATCCACCTCCGAGAGATGGAGGCATCTGAGGAGAGGAGACGTGAAGGATCTGCGATAGAGCTTGCCTTGGTACAGGAGGTATCGGTAAGCCTGGCACTTAATTCGGTGGGCTTCGAGCTCATCGTTAGGGAGAGTCTCATTCTGCAGGAAGTCGACAAATGCGTCTATCTAGCTCAATTCGGTTTCAACGCAGAGGACTGGTTGAGGCTCCTCGGTGCTTGGTGTTTTGAAGTACTCGAGTGTTGTGGTCTTCGAAAGTTCGCTCATGCGAGAAGTTGCCAGCTTTGACAGCTGATCAGCCCCCATGTTCTCTGCTCTGGGGATGTGCTGGATGTCAAAGGTGCTTAATGTGGAGGTGATATCTCGCACCTTTTGGAGATATTTTTGCATTGACGGCTTCCTTGCTTCAAAATCTCCGAAGACCTGGCTCACGACCAGTTGGAAGTCACTGAAGACCTTTAGACTTCCGACCTCGAGCTTTTTTGCCAATTTGAGCCCGACAATGAGCGCCTCATATTCTGCTTCGTTGTTAGAGGTAGGAAACTCGAAGCGTAGGGCTTGTTCCGCGACCACCCCATCCCGGCTGGTGAGAATGAGGCTTGCACCACTACCCCCCGAGGTTGAGGAGCCGTCCACATATAGAATCCATGGTTGCTCGGGATATTCTCTTTTGATGTGAGCTCGGCCTCGGGGTCATCTGGCGGGGTGTATTCCACTATGAAGTCCGCAAACACTTGTGCTTTGATTGCTAGCCTTAGGCGATACTTGAGATCGAATTCTCCGAGCTCGACCGCCCACTTTGCGATTCTTTCCGCACGATCCAACCATTGCAGAACTTACTTTATGGGTTGGTTGGTTAATATGACCACAGTGTGAGCCTGAAAGTATGGTCGGAGCCTTTGGGCTGAGATGAGCAATGCATCCGACCATCTTGATGCATGAATGGATGGCAAGGATGTATCCCTCCGCATCTATAAAAGGGAATACGCTCCCGATAAATTCTAATCATCGGAACTCTAGAATTCCAACTCTCTCTCTTATCCCTTCTTTCGTACAAGAGTTTCTCTCTCTAACAACTCCTCTAGTGTGTCCTAAACTAAGACAAGGTGGTCTTTTTTAGGACAAAAGGATTAGAAGTGATTTTAGAAGGTGGAAGAAAAATAGAAAGGAAAGAAAGCAAGCCATTTAAATTTTTTTAGAAGGTTTCAGCATCAAGGATCAAAGTCTTTGGAGCTAAAACCTTGAACCCAATTTCCGTGTGGATCAACGTTGGAGGGTGAACATTTGGGCACCTAGTGAAAATTCTGCATATTGGATTAGCGTTGGAGGTATTTTTCTATTTCTGTATTTAATATTATATTATTTGATTGTTACCATTAAGTTTATCTCAGCTTAATAGGGTTTGAAATAAAGGGACTTTATTAAGAAATTTTAAAATCCCTAGCTTCCGCTGCCCCTATATGACATGATAAAATCTTATATAGTCCATGCACATACGCCATTTTCCATTAGCTTTCTTTACGAGGACCACGTTGGCGAGCCAATCTGGGTAAGAGACTTCTTGGATGAAGCCAGCCTCGAGGAGTTTGCTGACCTCCTCAGCGCCTGCTTGCTGTTGTTTTGGTGTGAAGGTCCATTTTTTCTGCCTTACGGACTTGTAGGTTGGCTTCACCTAGAGTCGGTGAACTATAATCTCGGGATCTATTCCTGGCATATCCGTAGGTGACCAGGCAAATATATCTATGTTGAATTGGAGAAATTTGATCAAGTGGTCCTGCTCATGAGGGCTCAAGCCGGAGCCGATCTGTACGGTCTGCTCCGGGCGATCTTTTCTTAGGGGGATTTGAAGGAGGAGCTCGCTAGGCTCTGCCCCCTACTTTTTAGGCTCGTCTCGTACCTCCAGGGTCTCGATGGGTAGTGCTTGGGCCGAGACTTGAGCTGATGCTTCAGCCAGTTGTTCTGCTTGACTCGGTATTTCAATTGTTTGCTTTGCTTTAAGAGTCGCCATGTAGCACTGTTTGGTTGTTGCTTGGTCTCCTCGAATTTTGCTGACTCCCTATTTGGTGGGAAATCGCACGAGTAGATGATAAGTCAAGACCACAGCTCGGAGGGTATTGAGTCCTGGTCGGCCGAGGATAGTATTATAGACCGAAGCTACACAGACCACTAGGAAGTCCATCCTCACGGTACTTTCTCGGGGGGCGAGCCCGACCGTGACAGGTAAGTTAACTATACCCTCGACCGGGACTGAATTCCTGGTGAATCCGACCAGCGGAGCATTCATTCTTCGGAGCTAGCCCTCCGTCATTCCCATTTTTTGGAAGGCATCATAAAATAACACATTTGCTGAGCTTCCATTATCAACTAAAATGTGTTTTACATCGAATTTATTTACAACCATAGAGATAACCACAGCGTCATCATGGGGAGTCTCAACTCCTTTTAGGTCTTCATCCGAGAACGAGATGGCCTCTGTCGTGCGCTGATGCTTTGGGGGGGCTTCTTTCCTAGCTGGTTCTTCAGCCGAGCTCCCTTTGGCAGGGCCTCCTCCTATGGTATTGATGGTGCCGGCAATGGATCTGTTATCGTTTTGACCTTCAGGTGGCACGATGTTCTCCGCCGGTGCTCCTTCATCACACCGGTTCCGTACGAACCGGTTGAGTATTTCGTGGCGGATGAGCGATTCAATCTCGTCTCGAAGTCGGTAGCACTCCTCGATGTCATGGCCGTGATCTCAGTGGAAGCAACAGTACTTCTTAGAGCATTGCCGAGCTTCCGACTCTCGAATCGGTGGTGGAGCTCGAAGATAGCCTCGGCCTTCTATCTCCATGAGAATCTTGGACCGAGTAGCAGTGAGGGGAGTATAGTTTCCGTACCTCCTGATAAATGCTGAATAATTTATAATTTAGTTATCTTTTCATAGCACTTATCAATGTTCTTAAACTGATAAATACATACTTTACCATAAAATTGAATAAACATTGAAATAAATTTAAAATATGGTAAGAGGTAAATAATTCTTTTCTCAAAACAGACTCTGAACTTGTCTCTCTCCTGGTTGTAATCTTTCATGAAAACTTATAAGGAGGAGATTGTGTTGACCCGGTTTAGTAACTTGATGGAGCTGTAATCAAGCTAAGGATATGATTAAATAGGTTTTGGTCCTGATTAGATAATTATTCTTGTATGAGGAAAAATGTTTGATTAATCCTTTTTATTAAGTCACGGTCCTGCTTTTAGCCTTGTTGAGTCTGGTCTGAAGCTGTTTAGCAAGAATTAAATTTAAACGACATTGGGCTCGAGAGTAAGTTCAAGTAAATCAACGATCATGACCCACCTCAAACCCAAAGTCAATTCCCAACCAATTCCTTACCTACCTTCATATAAAAATTTATAAATTTAAAAAAAAAAGAAAATAATGAATATAATAAAATAAATAAAAATAATTTCGGGAAGAATCACTGGATTCACTGTTCATATGAACAGTGTTCATAAAAAAGAAATAATATAATAAAAAAATAAAAAAATAAAACTGTTTCACTGTTTATCTCCTTCCTCCTGCTATCTATCCTTCCCGTGATCCCGCCTCACAGAGCGCCCCCCTGCCCTTTCCAACCGCGTGGCCACCGCGTTCATGCCATCTCCTCTTCCAGATTTCCAGCTCCACGCCGTGACTAGCGCCTCCGCACGGCTGCCATTCCGAGCATCCGAGACAGCATCGCGTCCCAACTCCTCCACCATCAAATCTCTGTGATTCAGACTTCTCCACGATCATCGTTTGCCCAACCGTCCGTGATCGGCTCGTCCAGCTCCTCCCGTCGATCCCGCGTCTTCAGCCGAGATCCAGCACCACCGCATCAGCTCCGTGCTAGCCGCATCAACCGCGTGCCATCCGCCGCCCGTTCCACCTCCCAGCAGTCGGAAATCAGCCATTTCCTCCAAGCATTCCAGCCATCCCGAGCTTCACCCAGATTTGTTCCAAGAAGAGATCCCATCGATTCCCAGCTCCAATCCCTGTGATTCAGCCTTCATCGCGATCCCAGCCGACTGCATTCAACGAGCCGGTAACCTAGCTCCTTCCGGATCGGCACCCGTTTCAAGCTCCATCCCCATCTTCGCCCGAGATCTAGCCATTCTCCCAGCATCACGCCCTCCTCCTCTCTCGGGATCCATCGCTGGTCTTCGGCGATCTATAAGAGGAAGACGAAGAAGAGAGAAAAAGGGGAGGAAGGCGACGGTTTGAAGAACAGAGGAGGCTCTGTTCGGGAGAAGAAGAAATAAAAAAAAAGAGAGAAGAGAGAGAGGCTGGGAGCGGAAAGGAGTGAAGAGTAATTTTTTTATGAAGATGGGAGGACTTCCGGCCACCATGAGCAGCTAAACCTCGGTTTAGCGGTTTGATGAAGCCGTGGATGAGTATTTATGTTGCATTTCTTTGATTTTTAGCATTGTAAGACAGTTGCATATTTAATAAAATTATGATCTTGAAATGTCTTGTTTAATTTGTGAAAAACGTCTATCTTGTAGAAAGCCTCTGCATGAATTAATATAGTTTATCGAAATCGAATTCAATACCTGTGGTTTGGAGGAGATTGTTATACAACTACCAAATTTATCTTTGAAAAATTAATCATCAGATGAATCATGCTAAATAGGACAGACCATGCCTATCCTTAGAGAAGATGGTTTGTACCAGGCTTAGATGACTCATACTGTTGGTTAGATTTCAACTTTTTGTATGATTGCCCTAACTTGTAGTTAAGAGCAATCAGATCATACATGCATCTAAATCATTGAAAGCATCATATTTACAAATCCATCGGTGGATTCTAACCCTAAACATCTCTTCCCATAAAATATTCCTACTATTGCATTCATCTTACTTTTAGCTCTCATTAATCGATAACTTAAAATTCTTTTTACTCTAGCTTATGCCCTTTGAATTAATTTAGTTAAATCAAGTTAGCAAATTCTTCTTCTTGATTTACTTTTAAGAGAAAAAAATAACTTATTCTTCAATCCCTGTGGACCGACATCCGTAATCACTATCCTACAGGATACGTGCTATTGCGTGATTTATTTTCAAAATTGAAAGAACCGATCACCTCCCTGGTGGTGTTCTCTGCCGAGGTGGTGCTCTCGGTCGGGGCCGCGGTCTCGGCGAGGCGGACTCCTCAATCGAGGCAAGTTCTTCTCGCGGCGAGGTGACCGGCTTCTCGGGCGGCCGCGTTCCTCGTGACGCCTCTTCTGCCCCTTTAAAGGTTGTTCTGCGGTGTCTCGCCGAGAAGCCATGGCCTCTTCAGCCTTTGCGTATTTTCGAGCTCGGGCCAGCATCTCCGTGAAGTCGGCAGAAAAATTCTTCTCAATTGAGAAGAGAAACTTGTAAGAACGAGCTCCTATCTTTAATGTCGACATGGCGATAGATTGATCGAGCTCGCGGACCTCCTAAGTAGCGGCAATGAAGCGTGATAGTCAACTTTAAAGACCACGCAATAGTACGTATCTGGTAGGATAGTGATTACGGATATCGATCCACAGGGATTGGTGTACAGTTATTTTCATAAAAATATTTGAAAAAGAGAATTTGTAAAGACTATTAAACTAAATAATTTAATAGGAAATGCAATTAAAATTATATCAGTTGAGAGAACCTAGGGCAAGGAATTCACCCCTAATAGAGGAACAAGGATTATTTGTATTTTAATTCGTTCTTGGATTAACATGCAAATTGGCTACATGCCCTATAAGTATTCAAATAAAATTTCACAAAAGTAATTTAGGAACATCCATCTTCAGTTAGCATGAAATGTCTACCCTAAACTAATGTGGCAGGACACTGCATCTTCCCTAAGCATGGATGATCTTATATTAACTTAGTGATCATGAAGAACAGTTGTATAAACTTCATATTTAAAATCACAAAAATTAAACATGAGATAAAAGAAGATATCCATTAAAATAATAAGTTCATACAACTCCAAGAATAGAAATAAAAAAATACAAAACCCTTGTCGCTTTTACTAGGGCTTCATCCTGCCCTAATAAAAGAATTAAGCTTCCATGCAGTGGTAGACAGTAGCAGCAATGCAGGGAGACTCCATGACGATCAGCTCTACCTCCCTTCTACGTCTGCTCCCCTCTCGGACTACTCCCAGCACCAGAAGAATTATTGGGTGCGAATGAATAAGAAGAGTGAATGGGATCAGCTGGGTGAGGAGGAATCACGGAAGAAGTAGTGGTTCTGAAGGTTGGATAGGATTTATCTTAGGAGGATAAGCTTGGGAAAGATTGGGGATAGAAACAGGGGATTCTATTTAGAAACTAATCTAGACTTGGTTCTAGCTGGACGTCGTGGAACAGGGTCTGGATGACTGAAGACGCGTGGAAGACATCATGACGCGGCTGAGACGTGGTGGAAAAATCTCGGACATGGAGAGATTATGTGTAAGACTTCACATGTGGATGGCTTGCATGTGGAATTTTAGGAAGACTTTGAATGGCTAATCGCGGATGTGATAAGGACTCAATTAGTACAATGTAGGAGGTTTTGGAACATGAACGAAAGGTTGAACTCGATTAGATGCGAAAGAAACAGGGGAGTTAGGCTGAATCAGAAATCTAAGAGGATCTGATCTGGGTTCAGGGATCATCCCAAGTTTGACTCGACTTGCATACATTAAACTCGACCAATAAAATCAAGCAAACTTAAACTATTTTTAATAATGCAATGATGAAGGGGAACACATTTTCTCATGTTTAAAGTTAAAATATGTGCATAAAAATAATGATAAATGCTATGAGTAATATATTTAATTTATGCATTGTTTAGCACATATCACGCCCTCAAACCTACATTTTGCTAGTCCTCGAAAAAAAATAAAAATAGAAAAAAAAATAAACTCGCTTTCGCAGGAATCGCGATTGCATTTACTGTATGCAATAAGGCTTTAAACCCCTAGGTGGCCCTAGTGGACGAGTTTTATCTCGTGAGGGTTTTCGATACAGATACCCACAAATTGTTGTCTCTACCTAAAGAATTTGTTTACTGTTTTATAAAATCTACTTTTAAATGCATAAATGCCAAAAATTTCAAAAGCACACAAAGTTTTAATTACTAAGTCAGTCCAAATCTTAGGTCAGTATGCAACTTAAGTTGAAGTCATTAAGTTTCTGTTAGAGACTTGTAAGGCTTATTTATACTTGGGTGCTTGGTGATATCTGGACCATACACAAGCTAAAGTTTTAGATTCCCAAAATACTGCTAAATCTAGTAGTTTCCAAGAATTGGTCGGATAAGACCTAATCACTGATTCAAAATCATCCTATCTTGTAGAATTTCGAGAGTTGTGGATGTTTACTTTAATACCTCATGGGCTTTATCTATAATATTCCAGTTTACTCGAATTTTTACAACGACGGCTTTCACACTATCATCTTTTTCAAGGTCAATATTATTTTCTCTTTTTCTCTCTTTTTCTCTTTTTTTAATATATTTTTTATTTTGTAAATAAATTATGCACTTTTACTCTTGCAATGATTCCTCCGTGTAGCGAGCATTCAGTCAACAACTCCCACACCAGATGACATAAGGTGTTGGGCATCAAGACTCCCCTACGGACCTATACTCGGGTTCATCATTACAAGCCCGCTGACCTTTGACAATAGGTAGCCATTTTCGATGTACCTGACTAAATTCAATCTCCTTTTTTTTAAAATATGAGATAATAGTGAATCAGATAGGTATGATTCATCAGGACTCAAGATTGCTACCAGACTTAACAACATAATGTTGAACCTAACCCTTAGAAGTGCAGGCTATGTGTGTTGTGAAATTCCAAAGTAAAAATTATCTTTCAACTCGCTAAAAGAACTTATAATAAAGAAAACTCAAATTGTCTTACTCCTAACTAGTCATTGGGCTTTTTTAGATTTTATATACTTCGTGTGTTTATCATTTTAGCACTAAGGCATAGAAATTAGGATTTTTTTTGAATAAAACTTCTTTGTCAAAAATTTGAAAAACAAATCAAAAATTCAAAAAATAAATCAAAAATTCGAAAAGCAAATCAAAAACTCCAACCCCATACCCCCAACCTAGATCAGACATTGTCCTCAATGTTTTTTTAAATATTATATTATTTTTTATTATTATTTTATTTTATTTTATTTTGGACAAAAATATGATGCATATGGAGGATAGAAGCATTTTACCGTAGTTGCATCAGTAATGTGAGGACTCCTGTTATGAAATTACAAAAAAAATGCGACAAGAAAAATATGCAAAAATGACCTATGAGAATTGGGTTACTTCCCAACAAGCGCTAAGTTTAACGTCTTCAGCCAGACGCAGCGCATCCTTATCAAATCATACCGGGTTCATGCTAAGTTTTCCAAGGAATAAATTTTGTGGGAGACTGATTGTCGGGTAAGGAGTTGACTGCTTCTATGGCCTTGTCTATATCAAAGTCAAAATGGGCCAAGAATATTTTCAGAGTATCATCTGCCAGAATATAGGGAAGGGCTTCTTCTACAAGATTGTCCATTTTGTCTATTAGGAAGCACTCAACTTCCTTTGCAGGTTGATCAGAGGCACGAAATACATTTAACTTGATCTTCATATTTCCAAAAGATATATTCATCACCCCAGTTCTACAATTTATATACGCATTGGCTGTAGCTAAAAAGAGATGACCTAGAATCATATGGATCTGTTTCCTAGAGTTAGACACAGGCTCCATATCAAAGACAATAAAATCGACTGAAAAATAAAATTTGTCTATCTTGACTAGGATGTCTTCAATTGTTCCTCGTGGTACTTTTACAGATCTATTAGCCAATTGCAGACACCGAAGTAGGCTTCAATTCACCTAGTCCAAATTTCTCATAAACTGAGTAAGGAAGAAGATTAACATTGGCTCCTAAATCTAAGTGTGCCTGATCAATAAGATTATCTCCTACGATACAAGAGATGGTGGGGGTACCAGGATCTTTGAACTTAAGAGGGATTTTGTGTTGGAGGATGGAGCTCACTTGTTCAGTTACGAAGACCTTTTTAGGCACATGTGTCCTACATTTTCGTTTTTGGGTACAAAGGTCTTTGAGAAATTTGGCATAAGACGGAACTTGTTTTATGGCATCAAGGAGAGGGAGGTTGATTTTGACTTGTTTAAAAACCTCCGTTATTTCTTCTAACGAAGTTCCTTTCATGCCAAAGGAAGAAGGTGCATTCAGACATTAAGAAAAAGGAGCCTTCGGTGTAAAAGGTGTGGTCGATAATGGATTGGATGGTAACAAAGAAGAGTTTGGATTCTCCTTAGGCACAGTCATACCCTTGTTGTCACATTCCTTATGCTCTTGTTCTCCAATCTTATTGTCCACTACACGTCCGCTTCTTAAGGTAGTCATGGTATTAGCTTGTTCATGGTGAACATCATTCGGATGAGTCTCTTGAGCTATGTACTGCCCCCTCGGGTTATTCACTGGTTGGCTCGGAAGCTTGCCTTCCTCTCTCCTATTTAGTGCACTCGCTAGCTGCCCTAGTTGGGTTTCTAATTTGGCAATAGACTGGGTATGAGAGTGCAACAATTGTGTATTGGCTTCAAATTTTTGAAGGGCAGTCAATACTTTTTGCTCAAAAGCCATATCTCTTTGGGGTGGTGGAGGAGAGACATGTTGAAATTGTGAATAGTGAGTAGGAGGATGGTTTGGATAAACATTCTGGAAGGGTTGAAAATTTTGGGAACAAGGTTGGGAGGTATTGAGAGTCAGCTGCTTCCAAGATAAGTTTGGATGGTTGCGCCATCCCAGGTTATACATGGTAGAATATTGATCATTACCCGGTCGGGATTGTGTTTGGGCAGCATTAACTTGTTCTTGCACAAATTCAAGAAATTGAGCTGCCGAAGGGCACTCATGAACAGGGTGAGCCGGGCTAGAACAGAGAGCACAAACTTGTGCTTAGAAAAAGTTTGGAAGTTGTTCTCTAGACATTAATTGGTCCAACTTGCGGGACAGTGCATCTACTTTGTCAGATAGACCTATGGACTGACTAACTTCATATATGGTCCCTTTTCTTTGAGAACTCGGAGGTGCTTGACGAGCGGAGGAGGCATGGTGGAGAAAATTTTCATTGAGATTTTCAAACAATTGCCATGCCTCATGATCACTTTTAAGCATGAAAGTTTATCCACAAGAAGCATCAACCATTTGACGATTTCGTTCAGACAACCCGTCATATAAGCATTGTACTAATTATCATTTGGGTATTTGATGATGCGGGCATTTTCAGAGTAAGTCTCTAAATTTTTTCCAAATTTCATGAAATTCTTTGCCGTCAGATTGGGAGAAGCTCGTGATAGCACGCCTAAATTGGTTTATTCTTCTGATGGAAAAATATTTCTTTAGAAATTCATATTGCATTTGGGCCCATGAAAGAATAGAATTGGCTTCTAATGAATGGAGCCACTGCTTAGCTCTATCCTTAAGAAAAAAGAAAACAGCCTAAGTTTCAGAGCATCATCAGTGAAGTTCTAAATCTTGACAGTAGTGCAAATCTCAAGGAACTCATCTAGATGTTTGTTTGGGTCTTCATTGTTGAGTCCATAAAAAGAGGGAAGCATTTGGATGATACTAGACTTAATTTCAAACTGTACAGCAGCAGTATCGGGTAATTGAATACAAGATGGAGAGGTATAAATAGAAGGACTGAAGTACTTCTTTAGCAGTTTAGGTTGTTCTTCAGCTATCTCGACAGGTGGAATAGATCCTACGGTCCTATAGGTGCGGATTTCAGCTCGAAGGGCCCTAATAGAATGCTCTTTTTGAAAGAGTAGATGCCCTATAAGCCAATCCTTTGATGGGTTTCTCTTTGTAATCCTCCAAATCATGTACTTTGACACTCGATATATATCAATAAAGGCATTGTGTTTCATCATTTGCTGCTTATCTATTTTATTATTAGATGATGAACCCCATAATAGGACATTGGTTTTAGGGTTATGATGAGATCATACCAGTAAGACCTAAAATTCTAAAATTCTAATTTAGAATATTCCCAGTCAAATTGGTATATTGAGTCGGGGATCAATATTATCGGAAAGACTGGCACATCTTATGTATGCTCGATGTAGAGGGTGATTGATTTCACAATCACTTGTGTGAGACACTAATACAAAGATGTGGGTGCTCATTAGAGGAATGAGTTCACTGAAATGACCAGCCGTGAGAACATCTTATGGATTCTTACTTAATTATCAAAAGATGGTTCTCATAGTGGGAGTTGTGCAAGTGATCCTTAGACCTGAGATCACCATGGTACCTTGTGCACTTGAAGCTATGTTTTGGTTTACCCTCATTCACGACATTGCGTTGTATACGGGGTATTCTGGATATGGTGGATTTTGTACGAAGGTTGTGAGTAGGTCAACAAGGAATCAGTCACTTCTAGTAAGAGAAGGTAACATCCTACTTACTCTAATCTTATGATGATTCAGGAAGCCTTTGATCAATGCAAAATGAATATTAGAAAGAGTTTCTAATGCTTCATTGTTTGAATTATCATATAAAAGATTGAGAGAGACATGAATAAGTGATTGAGTTTGATATTGATCCATACTCATGCACTTATTCAGGATGTAGTATGACTGAGGGATTGAATTGCACAGTAACTTGCCACTGAAGGGTATGTTTGGATTTGTCCAATACATTCCTCATCTTCCGGGTAGACATGATACGTTGCTAGACGTCAATCATGTCTTGTGGGTTGATCGGATCAAAGAGTTTGATTAGATCAAAGCATCAGAAAGGTTCTGATTGCTAAGTCAGGTATAGCACTAAATTAAACCTAAATTAGATTAGAGGTATTCTAATCAGGTTAGGTCAACTTGCACCTGCACCTACTGCTGGCTAAGATAAAGAACCCAATGGGTCACACACAAGGGAATTGATCAAGGGTCTAATTGGATTAGATCATGTTTGCAAGATGAACATGCTAGCACGTGTTGCAAACCCTAGCTCCTGATTCAAATTAAATTCGAATCTGATTCTTAGGTTAGGTTGATCTAATATGATTAGATCATGACCAAATATGGGTTAGCCAAGAGTTGGAACCCATTTGGCTTTAATTAGACCTGATTTGATTAGGTTTAATGTTTTCTTTAAGTTGGTTAAACCCAATTGGATTGGGTTTGATAGGGCCTTCACTTCTGGACCATTGGATCACTCCCTGGATGAAGGATCTGGTCCACTGGTTGGCGCCTTCATCTGGACCATTGGATGGATTTCTGGATGAAGGATCTGGACCATTGGTCAGCGCCTGAATCTGGACCACTGGATGGCTCTCTGGATGAAAGATCTGGACCGTTGCTCAGCGCCTGAATCTGGACCATCGGTGATGGCATCTTGCTTCTGGACCATTGGATGGCATCCTGGATGATGATGCCTTGATCTGGACCATTAGATGGTGCCTAGATCTGGACCATTGGCTTTGGTTCACTGCATTTGGGCCCTTGGATCATCAGGATTTAAGAGGGAGACATGAGAAAGAAGTTGATAAACCCTTCTCCTTAGCACCCCATCATGATGGGATGCATCTCTTGGCACATGCCTCATCATGATAAGGTGTGTGGATGGGATGCATCCCTTTATGATGCATCCCTCCATCTCTTATAAATAAGGAGGTGCCTTGGGGTTCTAAAGATCATCAAAGAAAAAGTCTCTCCTTCTCTCTTCCTTATCCCTTCTTTCTTACAAGCCTCTCTCTTTTGTCCTAACCCAATAGGGTCTTCTTTAAGACAAAAAGGCTAGTGAATGTTTTAGAGGTAGAAAGGAAGAAGGAAGTGAAGGAAAATCAGCCAATTAAATCCTTTGGAAGGATTGAACAATTAGAATCGAGTTTTAGTGGAGCTAGAGTCTTGAACCCATTCCTATGTGGATCAACATCGGAGGGTGAACATTTGGCCACCTTAGGACATCTTCAGACATATTGGATATAGCGTGATAGGTATTGTTTTATACCAAGATTATATTTTCTACATTATTTGGTTATACTATTAAGACGATCTTGGCTTATTAGGGTTTCATATAATGCGTTTTATAAGAAAATTTTATAATCCCGTATCTTCCGCTGCGCCTTAGGGCACTGAGAAACCCAACACTATTTCAGGGTCAAACGGTACTAATTTAGGAGATCTAGAACGACACCCTAGCATACACTAAACCTTTTTTGATCATTCAAGTGCAGTCAAGCATGTATTAAAAATAACACATCAAATCCTTGTGTTTGCCCTAAAATCACTAGACAGCTCCTAACTAGTTTGAAGAGGGCACCTAAGCCTCCAATTCGGTCTAATAAACTGAGTTGACCAGGTAAGCTCCCAAGTAAGTGGGGGGTCACGATGCATTCACAAAGGTCCCACTTAAAAACCACTTGCTTCGAACAGATGAACTGTCTTCCTTATAGGGACAAAGCTTGCCTAAACATCAACTGAGCCACAGAGAAAAATTGGTGCAACTTTCTGTTGGAATTTGTATCCTAAATGTCAATCGTCAGCATATTGATGATTGAATTTTGTAAATGAATTGACAAATTAATAAAGTGTTATTTGGCATTATTCATCATTTCATCTTCAAATGAACTCTTATATGATGAAGTCCTTAGGACTTATGTTATGATAAAGGAGGATTTATCTTTGAGTCCTTAAACTTGTTTGCGACGAAATGATATGTTGTTACTAGGACGACAACATTATCGAGATTAGGTCGTTGTGTGACATATATGTTGGTTGTCCTCTTAACCAAGGAGTGTGGAGACACTGGTATGCCACACAAGTGAAGTGTAGAAGTACATTTCACTAAACGTGACCAATTCCGGAACGCTCTACTGTCGAGAGATGTTCCGAGTGGATATGGGTATAAGTTTGGCCCTCTGACCTGAGACCGCAACCTGTGACTAGCAAGCAACTCACTGTACTTTGGTACCGGACTACCTGAATTTCTAATTCAGTGACGGAAGGTCACTGGGTGCAGTCAAGTACTTGCGTAGTCAGTTGTGAGTCAAGATGGAATTGACCCCTCCTGAAAACAGGAGATAATGTCTTGTGATTAATTTAGCAAAACCTTGGCCAGGGTAATCCCAGTGAGGAGTCACGGGATATCTAAAGTTAATCACATAATGGATGTACTAATTATAGGGTTGACAGTGAGCTCTAAGTTATCCTGGCATTAGGAGTCAAAGGGATTGAATTATACAGTAACCATAGTTCAGGGTTCCAGAATATTTGCTTCGCATATATTCGACCTATCCGGACGTCGGGTACCATTGCTAGATGGTCACATCGATTAGTGTAGAAAATTGTTCCTATACTACCGGCTTAGGTTCGAACCTATGAGGTCACACGCATAGAAGATTCCTGATTGATCAAGAAAGCTGGTGAATGATTAAGAATCATTCAGGGGTAATTTGGTCAATTTGATTGGCAAATTATCTTATAAAATAATTAAAGTAATTATTGAAGGATTAATTAGTAATTAAATTACTAATAAACTCAATTTGATTGAGTAATTGTGCTAAGGATGAGCCAAATTGAATTAGATTCAAGTTTGGGCTCAATCAGGGTTTTGACCTGATTGGATTAGGTCAGAACCAAAAAGGACTTAAGCTGATCAAATTAATTTTAAATTAATTTGTTCTTAATTGGGGATTGACCTAATTGAATTAGGTCCAACACAAAGTAATAATTCAATTTGATTGAGTTTGCATGAGCCAAAATTGAATTGGATTCAATTTGAGCTCAATCAGGGTCTGACCTGATTAGATTGGGTTCAACCAAATTGCTTTGTTTTAATTCGGGTTTGACCAAATTTGATTAGGTGCAACCCAAGGGGATTAGGCTCAGATGATGTGGCAATTATTGGGGACATGGAATTGGATTTCATGAATTTTAAATAAACCAAAATTATTGCATGGCACATGGACCCATTGCTTGACACATGGCGACATTGTTTGTTATTTGAATTTAAATTCAAACATTAAGCAATGTGTTAAATGATTTTAATCACTCAAACCATCAGCCAAGGTGGCGTCTGAGTTTTTGAATGGATTAAATTCGAATTTCAAGAGGTGATTTCGAAATTATGAAGTGTTTTACCTTGCCGCATGGATTTCAAATTCCTTCCCTCTTGCACATGTGTTTAAAATTTGAATTTAAATCAGATTTGGTTGAGATCTGATTTGGGTTGTTCCTATTCCTTTGCATGTGCCAACTAAAAGAGGTTTTCTGAAAATAAATTTCGAATTTTGAATGAAAATTCGGAGGCCATTAAAAGGGGTCAAATATGGGCACCAAAAACACATCCATTGCAGCCTTCTTCCTCACCCGCCTCCTCCTCCTCTTCTTCTCCATTTTAGATAGGGTTTTCAGGGTGAATATCTAGAAGATTCAAGATCAGATCTGAGTCCTCTACTTTCCTTACAAACCTCATCTCTATCTGCTTCAAGACGATTGATCAAGAGTTGATTGAATCCCGGCGGGCAGATTTCAGCTTTCAAGTGTTCTACAGCTGCTAGCACTGTTACGGAAGAAGATCCTTCAGGACTTCGCGTGTACTTCTCGTAGAGGCCATTCGTGTGCGTGGCTGCGAAGTCAAGAATCAGATTCACAACTTTCATCCATCATAAAAGGTATTAATCTAGCATTAATCATTTATTATGGTGTCAAGGTCTAGGTCCAATTCTCCAAGGTTTTACCCTCTTTTGGGGCTCCTCATGGAGATATCTCCAGAATCCATTCGATGGATATTCGGAGATTAATTGGAATAGAGTTCTTAAGTTTCAGATCTGATAGTTAATCATGCATAAAAGTTTTAGCATAATTGTTTAAACGATTCCGGCATAATCCTATGTGTTCTTAAGGTGCTGATTTCTAGATTTGATCTTGTAAGCATGCATAAATTAAATTGTTTGATTCGGTTTTTCCGCTGCATTTTAAAACTTAAAAAGAACTACGTATGGCTTGATCCCCCTTATGAAGGGGTACGTAGGCAACCCGATCAGGTTCAGCCATGGTTTTCAAAAAAAAAAAAAATTCAGCATGCTAAACACCGAAGAACCTAGGATTCACTTTCAGTGGTATCAGAGCCAGGTTTATGTTTAAACTTTTATGTTTTAATTCTTGCAATTAAATCTGAAATCATTAACATGTTTAGATTAGATCTAAAGTGCTTTTTATGATTGATTTAATTGCTGATTATGCATGATTAAGTAGATCTGAAATTTTGGATGCATATGATGCATGTTTGTGTTAGGATTAGTAACATGAATAAATCTGAAATCATAATATTGTTTAGATTAGATCTAAATAAAGTTTATGATTCATATGATCTCTGATTTTAATAAACAAATTAGATCTGAAAATAAAAGTGAAAAAACAAATACATAAGATGTATGTTGTTTGTATTAATTCATGTTGTTATATATATGTGATGGATGAACATAAAACATAATGACTTAAACATGAATTAAATCTGATTACATGTGATTAATTACAAAAACTCAGATCTGAAAATGTGTTTTAAGAACTGAAAGATTGTAATTAATATGTAATTAAAAAGAAATATGCAATGATCAAAACTTTCATAAGTCTAAACTTAATTGAGAATTAAGTGTTATGAAATAGAGTTGTAACTCAATTAATTGACATTGCAGAATTCTTTGGGCATATGGGTTAGCTTGAATCAAGTTCTTAGGATTGGGTTAGACCTAAGGTTAGAATCAAACATGGTCTAACTAGAGTTAATTGATCAAATCTAATTAAGTAGTAACTAGATTAGGTCAAGGAAACTCTAGGTTAAATACAATAGTTGTAGATTGATCAATTCCATGTCTTTGATTAGACCAAGATGGAACTTGATTTAGGCTCAGAGGTGTAGCCCGAGTCATTTGAGTAATCAAATCAAAATTGATTAACCAGTTGGTATCTAAGGTAAGTTTGGCAGTTTTGACCGGTGGTTTTTAATTGGGAGCTACTCGCACTGATTCGTCTTTGTCGAGTTAATGGCATATCCCTTCCACCGATCTCACTTACCTGGCCGACATGGTCAATCACATTTTGATTGGATCACTTAATGATTCGAGTTAGCCCATGCCTTAAGAAAAATCAGTATGACTGATTTAGGTGTCTCCTTAACCGGTTTGAGTCTAATCTGATTTGGTGAAGTCAGTGGGAGAAATTAGACTAACCGGATCTTCTCATCTATCCTAATTATGAAATCCTCTAAAATTATTAGGTCCTTAAAATGAAATGGTTATGGAGATAACTAGGTCATAGCCTCCCATTAAGTTGGGTGATAATGGGTCCAATGTTTTGATAATTATTGGAGGCACCACACGCCTGGTACTTATCAAGCATTGGAATTGTCATTCAATATATGATGAGTGAAGTGTACCTTCAATAGGCAGTCAGGTGAGCCGAGCCACACTCGGGCTTGGTCGTCTATTAGTTGATTAGACTTAACCCTATCATTTAATGGTTGGACCTGACTAGGGTATTCGGTGGAGGCGCCACACGCCTGCCGGAAAACCTAGGGCAAAATCATCACTAGAAGTTGCTTGGTAAAGCAATTGGTTAAGAACCTACCAATAGGTGCATATGGGTTGGCCGAGCCACACTCGGGCCTATATGGGATCTATTGGGTTCTAGTGCCCACTAAAGAATTAGGAGTAATTTTTCGAATTAGAGGTAGAGGCTACCAATTTGTATAAAATAGTGGGAATATCTTTAGACTAAAGTCCAAGTCTACTGTGTTTAGTCAATTCATATACTAATAGCCAAATTTTCTTTTTATGCAAAAATGGCCACTAATTTATCACTTCGCTCATTGTTGGACAATGACAAGTTGACTGGTCCAAATTTCAATAATTGGCATAGGAAACTGAAAATAGTGCTAGAGCATGAGAGGATCCTTTATGTGATAACGGATCAAGCACCTGAGCAGCCCGCTGCTAATGCATCAAGATCGGCCAGAGACACTTATCAGAAGTGGCTCAGTGACCGGATCACTGTTCGATGCATCATGTTGGCAGCAATGAGTGATGAGTTTAGTAGGCATTTTGAGAATACGCAGCCGGAAGATATCATTCAAGTGTTGAATGAATCATTCGGCGTTCCTGACGACGTTGAGAGGCACAAAACTAGTTGTGCCATCTTCAGCGCCCGAATGAAAGATGGGACCTCGGTAACTGATCATGTACTGTACATGATTGAGTTGATCGAGCGTCTAAGCTCTCTTGGCTTTCCCCTTCATGATCAATTGGGGAAGGATGCCATACTAAACTCATTGCCTGGATCATACCGTCCTTTTCTCACTCATTTTCGTATGACGAAACCTGTAGTGAATTATCACCAATTGTTGGGGTTACTACAGACGTTTGAGAATGATCACCAACTTCTTAAGAAGACGGTGAATTTAGTGGGAGGTTCATCCAAGGGTCGCTCCTTTAAGAAAGGGAAAAAGAAAAATAAAATCCAAAAGAAACAGGTGCACCATGCTCAGCCTAGTCAGAAAAAGAATAAAAAGGCTGATCAGAGCAAGGCGGAGTGCTTCTTCTGCAAGAAGCAAGGACATTGGAAGAGGAACTGTCCTCTTTACATTGCATCCCTCGATCCGAACCGGCCTAAGAAAAGTGGGCAATCAGTTGCCAATCAAGATACTTATATGATAACACCTTGCAATTTTTCTATTTGTGATAATTCGACCTGGGTATTGGATACCGGTAGTCCTTTTAATATTTGCAATTCGTTGCAGGGGCTACAAGTCAGTAAGAGGTTTGAAGAAGGAGAAAGGTTCCTGAATGTTGGAGATGGAAGACCAGTTCCAGTTCTAGCTTTAGAAATTCTTAAACTTGAATTCAGCTCTCATGTAAATGTCCTTAGTGATTGTTACTATTGTCCAAGTTTTCTATTGAATATCATTTCTATAGGCCTTTTGGCCAAAAATGGTTATGAAATATCAATAAAAAAGAATTATTGCAATGTCATTTGGAATGGTGTTGTTGTAATGAATGGAATTCTGAGTAATGACATTTACATTTTGTCACAGCCTGTTCATGTAATGTATAAATCCAATAAGCGCCCTAGAATAGATAATGTCACGGATGTCTACCTTTGGCATCATAGGCTAGGTCATATTAACAAGAATAGGATGAACAGGTTAAGTAAAGAGGGAATCCTTGATGTTAATGATTGTGAATCATTGACAACCTGTGAATCATGTCTTCTTGGTAAAATGACCAAATCACCTTTTACCGGAAAAGGTGAACGAGCCAGTGATTTATTGACCCTTGTACATTCTGATGTATGTGGGCCAATGAGCACAGATGCTAGAGGTGGGTATTCATATTTCATTACGTTTACAGACGACCTTTCTAGGTATGGTTATGTCTATTTAATGAGACATAAATCTGAATCATTTGAAATGTTCAAATTATATCGTAATGAAGTAGAAAAACAAACTGGAAAGAGTATTAAAACTCTTCGATCAGATCGAGGAGGTGAATACCTCTCCAGTGAATTTTTGACATATCTAGGAGAAAATGGGATTCTCTCCCAATGGACTCCTCCTGGTACACCACAATATAATGGTGTGTCAGAAAGGAGAAATCGAACTTTGTTAGACATGGTTCGATCCATGATGGGGTTTGCTAATCTGCCCATATCCTTTTGGAGATATGCTCTTGAGTCAGCCTGCTACATTCTAAATAAGGTTCCAAGTAAGTCTGTAAATAAAACACCACATGAGATGTGGACTGGACGTAAGCCGATGCTCTCTCACCTTAGGATTTGGGGGTGTCCGGCGTACGTCAAACGTTTGAAGACAGACAAACTTGAACCCAAGTCTGACAAATGTTTCTTTGTTGGTTACCCTAAAGAAACTAAAGGATATTACTTCTACTTTGCTGAAGAACAAAAGTTGTTCGTAAGCAATAGAGCAATTTTCTTAGAAAAGAAATTCCTTGGTGAAGGAACAAATAGCTCTAATGTTGAGCTTAGAGAAGTTCAACATGTAGAAGATCTGACACCATCTACTGAACCAGTTGAGTCGGATTTGATTAGATCAGATCCAGAACCCATATTAGATGCACCATTAAGGCGATCGGGTAGAGTACCACGTCAGCTGGACAGATACTACGGTTTCTTGGTCCGGGATGGGGATCCTATCGAACTTGATGAAAACGATGAGGATCCGATCACATATATGGATGCAATGCAGAGGTATGACTCTGATAAATGGCTTGGAGCCATGCAATCCGAAATGGAATCCATGAAGGTCAATGATGTTTGGACATTAGTTGACCCACCCGAAGGAATTAAATCCATAGGGTGTAAGTGGATATTCAAAAGGAAACGGGGCGCAGACGGAAAGGTAGAGACCTATAAAACCCGTTTGGTTGCCAAGGGTTATCGTCAACGTTATGGCATTGACTATGACGAGACGTTTTCTCCTGTGGCAATGCTCAAGTCCATTCGGATTGTGCTTGTGATAGCAGCACATTTAGACTATGAAATCTGGCAAATGGATGTAAAGACCGCATTTCTAAATGGAGATTTAGAAGAGAAAGTGTATATGATACAACCTGAAGGTTTTACATCTGCAGATGAGTCTAAAGTGTGCAAGCTTCAAAAATCCATTTATGGATTAAAGCAAGCTTCACGGAGTTGGAATATACGTTTTGATAAGGTAATCAAAACATATGGCTTCATTAAGAATGAAAAGGAATCTTGCATTTATAAATGGGCAAATGGTTCAGTTATTATATTCCTTATTTTGTATGTGGATGACATTCTTTAATCGGGAACGACATTCCTGCATTACAAGGAATAAAGGTTTGGCTATCATCTCAATTTGCCATGAAGGAGTTGGGAGAAGCATCTTACATCCTAGGGATGAAGATCTATAGAGATAGATCTAGAAGATTGCTTGGATTATCCCAATCCACATATATTGATACTATACTGAAGAGGTTCAGTATGATTAATTCCAAGAAAGGCTATCTTCCGATGGGCCATGGAATTAACCTCTCTAAAAGGGATTGTCCGACAACCCCTCAAGAAAGAGAGAGTATGGATAGAATTTCATATGCTTCGGCAGTGGGATCTATAATGTATGCCATGACATGTACTAGACCAGACGTGGCATACTCACTAGGAGTAGTGAGCAGATACCAGTCTGATCCAGGTAGCAACCACTGGAAGGTTGTAAAAACCATCCTTAAGTATTTGAGAAATACTAAAGATCAGTGGCTTGTCTATGGTGATTCTGACTTAAAACTTGAGGGATATACTGATTCAAGTTTTCAGTCAGATCAAGATGATAGCAAGAGCGTGTTAGGATATATCTTCACTCTTAAGGGTGGGGTCATCTGCTGGAAGAGTTCCAAGCAGCATACAGTGGCAGATTCTACATGTGAAGCAGAATATATCGCAGCATCTGATGCCGCCAAGGAAGCTGTATGGTTGCGGAAGTTCATCACCGAGCTTGGAGTGACACCCTCCATTGATGGTCCAATGCCAGTATTTTGTGACAATACTGGGGCCATAGCTCAAGCAAGAGAACCCAAAGCACATCAGCGGACCAAGCATATTCTACGTCGCTACCACCTGGTTCGAGAGATCATCGATCGAGGTGATATTGATCTTCAGAAGATTGACACAAAAGAAAATCTGGCTGACCCATTTACCAAAGTCCTCGGCATCAAAGAGTTCAACGAACACAAGTCGAAGATGGGTATTAGATACTGTGCCGATTGGCATTAGGCTAAGTGGGAGTTGTTGGAATTTGTATCCTAAATGTCAATCGTCAGCATATTGATGATTGAATTTTGTAAATGAATTGACAAATTAATAAAGTGTTATTTGGCATTATTCATCATTTCATCTTCAAATGAACTCTTATATGATGAAGTCTTTAGGACTTATGTTATGATAAAGGAGAATTTATCTTTGAGTCCTTAAACTTGTTTGCGACGAAATGATATGTTGTTACTAGGACGACAACATTATCGAGATTAGGTCGTTGTGTGACATATATGTTGGTTGTCCTCTTAACCAAGGAGTGTGGAGACACTGGTATGCCACACAAGTGAAGTGTAGAAGTACATTTCACTAAACGTGACCAATTTCGGAACGCTCTACTGTCGAGAGATGTTCCAAGTGGATATGGGTATAAGTTTGGCCCTCTGACCTGAGACCGCAACCTGTGACTAGCAAGCAACTCACTGTACTTTGGTACCGGACTATCTGAATTTCTAATTCAGTGACGGAAGGTCACTGGGTGCAGTCAAGTACTTGCGTAGTCAGTTGTGAGTCAAGATGGAATTGACCCCTCCTGAAAACAGGAGATAATGTCTTGTGATTAATTTAGCAAAACCTTGGCCAGGGTAATCCCAGTGAGGAGTCACGGGATATCTAAAGTTAATCACATAATGGATGTACTAATTATAGGGTTGACAGTGAGCTCTAAGTCATCCTGGCATTAGGAGTCAAAGGGATTGAATTATACAGTAACCATAGTTCAGGGTTCCAGAATATTTGCTTCGCATATATTCGACTTATCCGGACGTCGGGTACCATTACAAGATGGTCACATCGATTAGTGTAGAAAATTGTTCCTATACTACCGGCTTAGGTTCGAACCTATGAGGTCACACGCATAGAAGATTCCTGATTCATCAAGAAAGCTGGTGAATGATTAAGAATCATTCAGGGGTAATTTGGTCAATTTGATTGGCAAATTATCTTATAAAATAATTAAAGTAATTATTGAAGGATTAATTAGTAATTAAATTACTAATAAACTCAATTTGATTGAGTAATTGTGCTAAGGATGAGCCAAATTGAATTAGATTCAAGTTTGGGCTCAATCAGGGTTTTGACCTGATTGGATTAGGTCAGAACCAAAAAGGACTTAAACTGATCAAATTAATTTTAAATTAATTTGTTCTTAATTGGGGATTGACCCAATTGAATTAGGTCCAACACAAAGTAATAATTCAATTTGATTGAGTTTGCATGAGCCAAAATTGAATTGGATTCAATTTGAGCTCAATCAGGGTCTGACCTGATTAGATTGGGTTCAACCAAATTGCTTTGTTTTAATTCGGGTTTGACCAAATTTGATTAGGTGCAACCCAAGGGGATTAGGCTCAGATGATGTGGCAATTATTGGTGACATGGAATTGGATTTCATGAATTTTAAATAAACCAAAATTATTGCATGGCACATGGACCCATTGCTTGACACATGGCGACATTGTTTGTTATTTGAATTTAAATTCAAACATTAAGCAATGTGTTAAATGATTTTAATCACTCAAACCATCAGCCAAGGTGGCGTCTGAGTTTTTGAATGGATTAAATTCGAATTTCAAGAGGTGATTTCGAAATTATGAAGTGTTTTACCTTGCCACATGGATTTCAAATTCCTTCCCTCTTGCATATGTGTTTAAAATTTGAATTTAAATCAGATTTGGTTGAGATCTGATTTGGGTTGTTCCTATTCCTTTGCATGTGCCAACTAAAAGAGGTTTTCTGAAAATAAATTTCGAATTTTGAATGAAAATTCGAAGGCCATTAAAAGGGGTCAAACATGGGCACCAAAAACACATCCATTGCAGCCTTCTTCCTCACCCGCCTCCTCCTCCTCTTCTTCTCTATTTTAGATAGGATTTTCAGGGTGAATATCTAGAAGATTCAAGATCAGATCTGAGTCCTCTACTTCCCTTACAAACCTCATCTCTATCTGCTTCAAGACGATTGATCAAGAGTTGATTGAATCCCGACGGGCAGATTTCAGCTTTCAAGTGTTCTGCAACTGCTAGCACTGTTGCGGAAGAAGATCCTTCAGGACTTTGCGTGTACTTCTCGTAGAGGCCATTCGTGTGCGTGGCTGCGAAGTCAAGAATCAGATTCACAACTTTCATCCATCATAAAAGGTATTAATCTAGCATTAATCATTTATTATGGTGTCAAGGTCTAGGTCCAATTCCCCGAGGTTTTACCCTCTTTTGGGGCTCCTCACGGAGATATCTCCAGAATCCATTCGATGGATATTCGGAGATTAATTGGAATAGAGTTCTTAAGTTTCAGATCTGATAGTTAATCATGCATAAAAATTTTAGCATAATTGTTTAAACGATTCCGGCATAATCCTATGTGTTCTTAAGGTGCTGATTTCTAGATTTGATCTTGTAAGCATGCATGAATTAAATTGTTTGATTCGGTTTTTCCGCTGCGTTTTAAAACTTAAAAAGAACTACGTATGGCTTGATCCCCCTTATGAAGGGGTACGTAGGCAACCCGATCAGGTTCAGCCATGGTTTTCAAAAAAAAAAAAAAAATTCAGCATGCTAAACACCGAAGAACCTAGGATTCACTTTCACTTTCGGTGATCTTCGTCCTATTAAGCTCGAATGTCCCTAGGGGCCAACGTCTAATTGATTTTAATTAAAGTGATAGCTATGTGAGAATTGATTCACCTAATTTGGGCAAGAATCTGGTGATAAAATTCAGTTCTTATCTTGTTGGGGTGATTGCCCTTACTATGTGCGTGATATATTAAGTGGTGTGTTAAGTAATCATACACGTCTTACTCAAATTAAATGAAACAATCACAACAAGGATTCAAATGCATGAGCAACCTAAATAATATCTATTCGAGCACTCGTAGTTTATAGGGGGCGACAGACTAGACACACATATGCCGAGACGTATGTGCCGAGCATCCCCACTACATTTGCAAGCTGATGCGTGAAAAGACAAGAGAGGTTTAGAGGTTACCAAGCAAAAATTGCAGCAAGCTAATTGATCAAACCTCTTCAGTATATGTCCTCTAGTCGTCCAAAATTCTTTCCTTCTTTCATTTTTTTTTTCGATAATCCTAACAAAACAAATAATGATTAGTACATCTCAAAAATATGGCAATATAAGAAAATAGATGTATCCAAATGCTAGAAAGAAACAAATAAAAATAAATAAATAAATAAATGAGGATGATAGTGTTATTTCGATGATTAACACAACCATTGAGGGAATATCAAATTAATAATACAGTTTAACGTGATACATCACTAATAAATACGACACCCTCGATATATGCATGATATATTAAGAGAATGAGATCAAGATGTCTTCCAATGATTAACAACGGGATAAAATTTGTAGTAGAAAAGGGATAGAGAACTCTTAATTCTAATTCAGGAAAGTTTTAAGTGAAATATACTCTTAAGGGCAAAACAGTAATTTTCAATGTTAAGGGTATGTAGCTCTATCGTGGCACACACTCAAAATTACTTAAAATATGTTTCATTGATTATATGAATTAGTCTAACCTTAAGATGCAGGAAAGTGTGCATTGAGTCGACCCCAAGCTAAGTGGAGTCGACCCTGGCACACCACGGAATCATCTAGCACACCCCTGCAAGAATAGCACAAATGAACAGTAAATGGAGTCGACCCCATGTATCTTTGAGTCGACCTTTGGGGAGGAGCCGACCCCAAAGAAGCTTGAGCCGACCCCAGTTTCAAGCCTCAAGAAAACAACTCTCTAGAATTTACTGAGAGGGCTGACCCCAAGTTTCCTTGGGCTGACCCCAAGTTTCCTTGAGCTGACCCCAGATAGAGCCGACCCCAGGAACCACTTGAGTCGACCCCAATGGAGCCGACCCCAACTGTACATGAGTCGACCCAAGGATTTGTGCTCAAAAATTACGTCTCGGAAATCCCTAAGAGGGTCAACCCCAATAAAACTTGAGTCGACCCCACTGTAGCTTGGGTTGACCCCAAGAAAGGTTGGGTCGACCCCAGTGAAAACAACCGAAAATACAAGGTTCTGTGGTTCCTGAGAAGGCCAACCCCACTGTAGCAGGAGTCGACCCCAGTGAAGTTTGAGTCGACCCCAATGTGAGTTGAGTTGACCCCAAGTCCAATGAACAGTAAGTTGAGTCGACCCCAGAAAAGTTTGGGTCGACCCCAGCACGGACAAGGGCATAACGGCTAGTTCTGCAGAAGTGCTTTTTGACCTCTCAACGGCTAGTAACGGCTAGTTTCAAATCTAACCAATGGAAAGTGACCCAATAGAGGTGGGAAGTATTTAAAGTGACACTGTTCATCAGAGGAAGTATCTTTTGCCAAGAAATCGATAGCATATTCAAGAGAAAGCAAGTCCAAGTGTTCTTCATTAAGGTTCTTCATTCAAGTCTCGAAAAGGAGGTGGTTGAGCAATCTGAGTGTGTATTCAACAGCTCCACCAACCCATTGTGAAGTGAAGCAACCTTAGCAAAGAAGAGAAGAGAATTCTCAAAGCGATAACTATTTTCTCCTCTCTTCTATTAGTGTAAAATTGTTATATTTGCTCTTCTAGGAGTTTCAAACTCTTTCTTCCTTATTACTTTGTATGGTTTGTTGGTGAGCCTGTAAAACCAACGGTGAAGGTTTGTGATGAGCCCGCAAACCAACATAGGCTTAGGAGAGGACCGAACCACTATACTTCTTGTGTGTTTGTATTGTGTATTGTTCTAACTTCACTACACGCACTCAATTAATATTAACTAAACCACTCACTCATCAATGGATTTAATTAAAGGATTGAAAAATTTAGAAAAAATCAATTCAACCCCCTCTCTTGGCTTGTCACTTTGGGCAACAAGTAGTATCAGAGCAAGGTGCTCTCCTAATATTGTTGATCTCACGATCAAGAGTCAAAGATCATGACAGCCCCAAGTAGGATATTTTATAAGCGAGGGGCAATCCACAAGTAGACCTCCTCTGTTTAATGGTACTAATTACACATATTGGAAAGCTAGGATGAGAATATTCATTCAAGCTCTAGATTATGACTTGTGGAATAATATAACTAGAGGACCACACACACCCATAATTAGTATAGAGGGCCACAATCATTCCTAAACCAGAAATGGATTGGAATGATAGTGATAGAAGACTAGCATAATTAAATGTTAGGATCTCATGCATGCCGCAGAAAAAATTTAAAAATTTTCAGATCTGCAGCGGAAAGGCAATGCGTAGATCCCGTTCATCGCAATGAACATATTTTAAAACCATTTGTAGATAGATTAGGATTAAATTCTTTTAAATCAATTTAAAAAATCATAAGAAGATCAGGATCTTCATCTTGTGCGGGTAGATGGTTTCCACAAATCTGATTTACGTAGATTTGTTGAAGGTTCGATGGAAGCCGCACACGTGTCTGGCTTCTATAGGTATCCACACGAGGCAAAGCACTGATCGAAGCTTTTAGATCTCCCTGGGGTGCTAGCTCCCTTGCAGAGATGGCTATTGATGGCTGATATCCTCCCTATCAATCAACTCTTTAATGCCTAAGGGAGGAGGAAGAAGAAGGACGGTTCAATGGAAAGGAGAACAAAAATCCGCATCCTTTTCTTTTTCCTTCGCGTTGGAAACCAAGGAAGGGGATGAAGTAGACCACGCCAAGAGCTTCTTTTTCCTTGCTTCCTTGTGGGCTGAAAGGAGGAATGGAAGGAGGTTTCTTGCTGCCAAAAATTCCAAGAAAAAACCATAAAAATTCGGAGCCCCTATTGAACCCCTTTTTTATGGTGTGTGGATAGAGATGAGCTCCTACAATTTTAGGAGCTCATCTTTACCCCTTTTGGAGTTTTTCCAATGTTGAACCTTTTCAGCAACCTCCTCTATGTACATTTTCTGTGATAGGCCAAGCATCCTTTTAGATCTATCTCTATAGACCTTAATCCCCAAAATATATGGATCTTTCCCAAGATCTTTCATGGAGAACTCTTTTGATAACCAGACCTTGACCGAGGTTAGCATGGGAATATCATTCCCAATTAGGAGGATGTCGTCCACGTACAGTACGAGGAATACGACAGCACTCCCACTAACCTTTTTATATACACATGGTTCCTCTTTGTTTTTGATGAAATCAAACGATTTGATTGCATCATTGAAACGAGTGTTCCAACTCCGAGATGCTTGTTCAGTCCATAGATGAACCTTTGGCAGCTTGCAGACCTTGTGATCTCCATCACTTGAAGTGAAACCCAAAGGCTGCTCTATATAGATATCTTCATCAAGATATCCATTCAGGAAAGCAGTTTTCACATCCATCTACCATATTTCATAATCATGAAATGCTGCAATGGCAAGCATTATTCGAATGGATTTCAGCATGGCTACAGGTAAAAAGGTCTCCTGATAGTCAATGCCTTCACACTGACTATACCCTTTCGCCACTAGCCTTGCCTTGTAGGTTTCTACCTTTCCATCCGAACCTATCTTCCTTTTGTAGATCCATTTACATCCAATAGGTACTATACCTTCTGGTGGATCTACTAAGGTCCAGACTTGGTTTGGAATATATGGAGTCTATCTCTGACTTCATGGCTTCCAGCCATTTCTCGGAATCGATATCTGATATAGCCTCGTTGTAGTATTGGGATCCTATATGTGTTTCCCATCTCCCATGAGGAACATTTCCTCGGTATCCTCATAAGCATACCTAAGTATCTATCAGGAGGATAGGAGACCCTACTAGATCTACGAGATGGAGGAGGTACTACGTGTACTGGCTCTATGTGAATAGGTTCTATAGGATCATAACTCGTTGCTTTTCAGAGACTCTCTCTTCAAGCTCAA